>NW_012104065.1:1137027-1151666 GCF_000951045.1 Mandrillus leucophaeus
ACCGTGTTAGCCAGGATGGTCTCGATCTCCTGACCTTGTGATCTGCCCGCCTCGGCCTCCCAAAGTGCTGGGATTACAGGCGTGAGCCACCGCGCCTGGCAGCTCTGTTTTTAATTTTTTGAGAAACCTCCATACTGTTTTCCCTAATGTCTGATACTAATTTACATTCCCACCAACAGTGTATTAAAGTTCCCCTTTTTCCACATCCTCATCAGCATCAGCATTTGTTCTTTTTTTTTTTTTTTGTCTCTTTGATGAAAGCCATTTTAACTGAGATGAGGTAATATATCTCTTTGTGGTTTTGATTTGCATTTCCCTGATTAGTGATGCTGAGCATTTTCCATATCCTTTTGGCCATCTGTATGTCTTCTTTGGAGAAATGTCTACTCAGGCTTCTTACCCATTTTTAAGTTGGGTTTGGATTTTTTGGGATGCTGTAGAGCTGTTTGAGTTCCTCGTATAATCCAGATATTAACTCCTTGTCAGATGCATAGTTTCAGGTATTTTCTCTCGTTCTGTAGGCTTTCTCTTTGGTCTATTTCCTTTGCTGTGCAGATGTAATTGCTTGATGTAATTGCATTCACCTATTTTTGCTTTTGTTGCCTGTGTTTTTGAGGTCTTATCAAAAAAAATCTTGCTCCAGACAAATGCCATGAACCATTTACCATAGATAAATAGGCAGATAGATAGACAGATAAATGTTTTGAGACAGAGTCTGCCAGGCTGGAGTGCAGTGGCATGATCTTGGCTCACTGCAACCTCTACCTCCTGGGTTCAAGTGATTCTCATGCCTCATCCTCCCGAGTATCTGGGATTACAGGCACACGCCATCACACCTGGCTAATGTTTGTATTTTTAGTAGAGATGTGGTTTCGCCATGTTGGTCAGGCTGGTCTCAAACTCCTGACCTCAAGTGATCCACCCACCTCAGCCTCCCAGAGTGCTGGGATTACAGGCATGAGTCACTGCACCCAGCCCATTTACCCTATATTTTATTCTTGTAGTTTTGGACCTTTTTTTTATTTTTTATTTTTTATTTTTTATTTTTTTAAGAGATAGAAACTGACTATGTTCACTACATTGCCCAGGCTGGCCTTGAACTCCTGGGCTCAAGTGATCCTCCTGCCTCAGCCTCCTGAGTAACTGGGTCTATGGATGTGCACCACCACCTGGCTACATTTAAGTCTTTAGTCTATTTTGAGTTGATTTTGCATTTGGTGAGATAAGGATCTAGTTTCATTCTTCTGCATATATATCCAGTTTTTCAAGCACCATTTATTAGACTGTCCTTTTCCCAATGTGAGTTCTTGGCACTTTTATTGAAAATTAGTTGGCTGTAAATATGTGCATTTATTTATATGTTCTCTATTCTATTCCACTGGTCATTGTGATTTTTTTTTTTATGCCGGAGACATGCTGTTTTGGTTATGATAGTTTTGCAGTATATTTTGAAGTCAGCCACTGTGATGTTTCCAGCTTTCTTTCTTTCTTCTTTTTTTTTTTTTTTTCCTCAAGATTGCTTTGGCTATTCAGGGTCTTTTTTGGTTCCGTACAATTTTTTTTTTTCTTAACATGGCTATTTTGAATTCCTTGTCTAATAGGTCACACATCTTCTCTTTGGGATTGGTCACTAGCCCCTTATTTTGTCTGTTTAGGGAGGTCATAATTCTGATTGTACTTGGTGATTGTGGCTGCATGTTGATGTCTGCACGTCGAAAAATTAGGTATTTATTTTAATCTTCAGTCTGGCTTTATATGTGCCCATCCTTCTTCAGTGGACCTGTTCAGTTATCCAAGCCAACTGTTATGAAAGACTGTGAACATTGCAGCTGTTCCAACACTAGAGGGTGCCCTAAGCCCATGTTTGCTGTGAGTTTCACAAAAGTTCCAAGGTTGGCATGCACTCTGGCAGAGATGGACCTGGTGAAGATCCAACAAGTGTACCCAAGTAGAGTGAGAATATTGGCCAGGGACCCAAGTCTGGAAGCCTGTCCCATAGGCCCAGACAGGCGAGGTTTCCAGGCCAATTCCCCAACTGCAACAAGAGGGGATGGAGCTCAGCCTGGACCACCTTGGTACCTGCTGTGGGATGGGGGCTGGTGGCCCATATATGCATGCATCCCAACAGTTCTCAGGAGATGCTGAAGTTGAGACTGGTTCCCCTCAGAATTCACTGTGAGATGAAGGCCAGTGAGTTTACCCCAGTAGGTCAGGTGGGTGCACATCCCACAGTCATTTCCTGCACAAATGGGACAGTTCCCCGACTAAGGAGCTGGAGCTGACTGGGCCCCCTCAGGAACTGCTTTGGGATGGAGGCCGATGTTTCAATCATGTAGGCTTACATGACTGACATGTGTAATCCCTAGACTGTGAGGTATTGGCGAGTCTTTCTCTTGAGTTCTTGCACAAACAGTAATGAGCTGGGATCCCAGATGAGGAGGGCTAGGGCCCAGTTACAAGGTAACTTTCAAATTCACTTCAAAGACCATTGTCAGTGGACAGACAAGCCTTTCTGCTAAGGCACTAATGTGCATGATTCCTCCTGGACCCCTTGGCAACTTGTTCTGGTTCAAGGATAAACAGGACTGTACCTAAGCCTTTTGGGAAACAAGGCTGTTTCTAGATTTAAATCCCAGGGGCATGATCAGCAGGTCTGCTACCTGGCTGTTGGTCTGCACTCTCAGAACGGTCTTTCTAGCTCTTGGGCTCCCCAGGGATTCATAGCTTCCTACCTGAATCCTGCAGAGACTTGTCTGTGGATGAATACAGAATTCTTGTTTTGAGAGGATGTGAGTGGGTGACTTCCTATTACACCATTTTGCTGACTTGTCTGTTACACATGTCCATGTGAAGAGACCACCAAACAGACTTTGTGTGAGCAATAAAGCTTTTTAATCTTCTGGGTGCAGGCAGACTGAGTCTGAAAAAGGAGTCAGCAAAGGGAGATAGGGGTGGGGCAGTTTTATAGGATTTGGGTAGGTAGTGGAAAATTCCAGTTAACGGGGGTTTTTCTCTTGTGGGCAGGGGTAGGGGTCACAAGGTGCTCAGTGGGGAGCTCTTGAGATTCATTGTCCAGGAGAAGGAATGTCACAACGTCAATTGATCAGTTAGAGTGGTGCAGGAGCAAATCGCAATGGTGGAATGTCATCAGTTAAGGCAGGAACTGACTATTTTCACTTCTTTTGTGGTTCTTCAGTTGCTTCAGGTCATCTGGATGTATACGTGCAGGTCACAGGGGTTATGATGGCTTAGCTTGGGCTCAGAGAGCTGACAGTCTCTATATTTTATTTGATTTTATTCATCACTGTTTTGTAATTTTTAACATTAAAATAATATACATATTTTCTTAAATGTATACCTAAGTATTTCATTTTTTGAGGGATTATAAATGATATATTAAATTTTGATGTTCACATATTTATTGCTGGTATACAGAAATAGAATTAATTTTTATAGGTGGATCTTGGGTCAGTGACCATGCTGAACTCACTTATTAGTCCAAGACCCTTTTTATAGATGCTTTAAAATTTTCTACACAAATGATCATCTAATCTGTAAGTAAGGACAGTTTAATATTGTTTTCACTGAAATATATGCCTTTCAGTTTTCTTCTTCCTTTATTCAGTGGCTGTAATGTCCAGCACTATGTTGACTAACATAGTCAACTGGTGAGAAAAGACATTATTTTCAATCTTGGGGTTCACAAGATTCAATCTTCCACCATTAAATATCATGTTAGCTGTAGTTTCTTTGTAGATGATATTTGTCAAGTTAAAGCATTTCCCCCATCTTTCTCATTTTATGAGAATTTTTATCATTAATGAATGTTGAATATTAACAAATGGTTTTTCTGCATCAATTGATAAAAATTGTGTAATTTTCTGTTGATGTGATAAATGATATTGATTTTTCAATATTGAACCATCCTTATATCCTGAAATAAACCCCACTTGACAGTTGTTTATAATTCTTTTTATACATTGCTAAATTCTACTTGCTAGTATTTTGTTAAAGATTTTTAATCTATGTTCATGAAATATTGGTCTGTAGTTATTAATATCTTTTCCTCATTTCTTTTTTTATTTCTCGCTTTCTTGTGCTGTTTTTGTCTGGTATGGATATCAAGATAATTCTAGATTTATAAAATTAATTGAGAAAATATTTTCTCCTTTTCTGTTTTCTGGAAGAGATTGTGTAGAGTTGGCATTAATTCTTCTTTAATGTTTGGTAGAATTCTTGAATGAAACCATCTAAGCCTGAAGAGATTTCTTCTTGGAGAGTTTAAAAAAATTTGAAGTCAATTTGTTTAATACTTATCTGTCTATCAGCACATATTTCATTTTGGTGAGTTGTGGTAGTTTGTGTTCTATTTTATCTAAGATAAATTTATCTTAGATATCTGAGATAATTTTAATATCTAAGATAATTCTATCTTAGATATAATAGAATAAAATAGAAATTTGTCTACTTTATCTAAGTTGCCAAATTTATGTGTATAGATTGGTTTCCTTATTATGCTTTTAATGTGTGTAGGTCTGAAGCACTATCCCCTATTTTATTCTTGATATTGGTAATTTGTGTCTTTTCTCTTTTTTAAAACAACTTTTCAAGAGGTTTGCCAATTTTATTGACCTTTTCAAGGAATGATTGTCACACTGATTTTTCTGTATAGCCTTTCTGTTTTCATTTATTTCTGCTCTTATTCTTTTTTAAAAATTATACATTTTATTTATTTATTGTTATTTTTTGAGACAGGGTCTTGCTGTGTTGCCCAGGCTGGAGTACAGTGGCACAATCATGGCTCATTGCAACCTTGAACTCTTAGGCTCAAGCAATCCTCCTGCCTCAGCCTCCCAAGTAGCTGGGACTACAGGCCTGCACCACCCTTCCCAACTAATTTTTGGTACCTTTTTTGTAGAGGTGGGGTCTTGCTATGTTACCTGGACTGGTCTTGATCTTCTGGTCTCAAGTGATCTTCCCACGTTGGCCCCCGCAACAACTGAGATTACAGATGTGGGCCGCTGTTCCCAGCCCATCGTTATTATTTTCTTCCATCTGCTAGCTTTGGGTTTACTTTGCTCTTTCTCTTCTGTGTTTCTGAGAAGAGAGTTTAGATTAATACTTTGAGACTTCTCTTTTCTAATGTATGTAATTTAGTGGTATAAAGTTTCTTTTTAGCAATGCTTTGGTTTTAGCCCACAAATTTTGATATGTTGTGTTTTCATTCAATTAAATGCATTTGTTATTGCCCTTGAAACTTTTTCTTTGAAAGAGAACAATGTAAAATGTGTTGTTTGGTTTCCAAGTGTTTGGAGGTTTTCCTGTTATCTTTCTGTTATTGATTGTTAGTTTAATTCCTTGGTGGTTAGAGAACACATTCTGTATGATTTACATTAAAAAAAAAATTTGAGGTTTGTTTTATGGCCTGGGATGTGATTTATCTTATTACATGTTTCTTGAGCACTTGCAAAGAATGTGTTTTCTGCTGCTGTTGGATGGAGTGTTCTATAAACATTGATAAAATCCTGTTGGTTGATGGTGTTGAATTCATCTATCACCTTGCCGATTTTCTGTCTGGTTCTATCAATTATTGAAGGAGGGGTATTGACATTTCCAACTACAATTGCGGATTTGTCAATTTTTTCTTTTATTTCTATTTGTCTTTGCTGCACATATTTTTCAACTCTGCTATTTGGTACATACACATTTAGGATAGATATGTCTCCTTGGTTGATTGACCTTTATCATTACATAGTGTCCCTCTCTGTCTCTGTCTCTGTTTCTGGGTTTTTTTTTTTTTTTTTTTTTTTTTTTGTGCTCTGAAGTCCACTTTGTCTGATATTAATACAGTCACTGACACTTCTTTTTTAAAGTGAAACATGGTGGCTCTTTATTGAAATTTTCGTGTGAGGGCAGAAACTATTATAATACATTTAATTAACTTGGAATATTTGTGCGAAGATATAAACGAATACCTTCAAATGTCCTAGAATCTATCATTTCTAAGCCAGATTATGCTCTTCTATCATTTTCATTCTTTAGCATATGACACAAATGGGAAATATGTCAAGGGGGTGTATGGTGTGTGGTATTATGGAATGCTATTCCTGATGGCTTGCTATTGTATGGTTTCCAAAATTGTGCTGAAATAATTTTACATTTGGTTGCCTTACTTATTCTCAAGCATTTAAAATAAATATGCATGTGAGAAAGAACACAGATACACTTATATCAACCAGTAAAATTGTTCATTAATTATCAAATACAGTATATGTTAAAAGCCTATAAGGTTAGGTTGCTATGTTAGTGACTGGTAAATAATACTTTTACTAGATGTAGAGGTTTTACTGGAAAAGACAGATGCTTTATTTTTTAATTATTATTGTTATTTTTGAAACGGAATCTTGTTCTGTCACCCAGGCTGGAGTGCAGTGGTGCAATCTTGGCTCACTGCAATCTCTGCCTGCAGGGTTAAAGTGATTCTCCTGCCTCAGCCTCCCGAGTAGCTGGGATTACAGGCAACTGCCACCATGCCTGGCTAATTTTTTGTATTTTTAGTAGAGATGGGGTTTCACTATGTTAGCCAGGCTGGTCTCCAACGTCTGACCTCGTGATCCACCCACCTCAGCCTCCCAAAGTGCTGGGATTACAGGTCTGAGCCACTGCGTCCAGCCAAGACAGACACTTTAAAAATTATAATAATTTACTTAAATAAATAAATATACACAATATGTGTGTGTGTGTGTGTGTGTGTGTGTGTGTGTTTCAGACGGAGTCTTACTCTGCTGCCTAGGCTGGAGTGCAATGGTATGATCTCAGCTTACTGCAACCTCCGCCTCCCAGGTTCAAGGATTCTTCTGCCTCAGCCTCTTGAGTAGCTGGAATTACAGGCACAAGCCACCATGCCTAGCTAATTTTTGTATTTTTAGTAGAGATAGGGTTCACCATGTTGGTCAGGCTGGTCTTTAACTCCTGACCTTGTGATCCGCCCACCGCGGCCTCCCAAAGTCCCAGCATTACAGGCATGAGCCACCACGCCCAGCCTACAGTATGTTTTAAAGGAAGAACAGGGATTTATGTAAACCCATATCAAGGCACTGGAAATTAGAATTGGAAGGGAGAATGGTTGGAAAAGCATGTGATAGAGTTTTTTCGATTATTTTTATTTTATTTTTTCAGCTGTATTAAGGTTTAATTGATAAATTAAAAGCCTATAATAACAAATTAAACCTTAATAGTATACATTTATGGATTGATAGTATTTATTTGTGGCATGAAACATAATGTTTTACTGTATGTATACATTGTGCAATAATTAAATCAAGCTATTTAACATATCCATCACTTTATATGCTTATCATTTTTTATGATGAGAATAATTTAAGATCTACTCTCTTAGAAATTTTCAAGTATACATTATATTATAAATTTTATAGTCACCATGCTGTACAATAGATATCCAGAATGTAAATCCTCCTGTCTAACTGAAATTTCATACACTTTGATGGACATCTCCCATCAGTCACTATTCTGCTCTCCGTTTTTATGAGTTTGACTTTTTTAGATTCCACATACAAGTGAGATCATGCAGCATTTGACTTTGATTAATGTTTGCATGATGTAAATTTCTGCATCCTTTTACTTTCTACCTGCCTATTATCTTTATACTTGAAATGCATTTCTTATAGACATCATATATTTGGGTCATGTTTTCAAGTCTACTCTGCCAAGATTTCTTTTAATTATTTTATTTGGTCCATTTACATTTAATGTAATCAATAATATGTTAGAGCTTAAGTTTGCCTTCTTGTTTTATTTGTTTTCTGTTTGTTCTGTTTTTCATTTTTGTGTTTTATTTTTTATTTTTATATTTTGCCTTCCTGTGGATTACTTGAAAGTTTTGTAGAATTCTGTTTTGGTTTATCTATTGTATTTGTAGTGTCTCCCTATGTAATAGTTTTTAAAATTATTGCTCTAGGTGTTATATATACATAACTTATTATGGTCTACTGGAGTCATCATTTTACCAATTCAAGCAAAGTACAGAAATCTTACTTCCTTTTATATTTCTTTATCCTCCCCAATTTATAATTGTCTTTTCAAAAAGTATTTGTTTTCCTGTTACTATCATTCCGAGTAATTGTCTCTGTGTACATTTAGAACCACATCAGATAATGTTGTAATTTTTATTTTAATCATCAAATAGAATTATGGAAACTCAAGAGGAAAAGAAAAGTGCATTGTAATTACTGATGTTTTTGCTTACCATATTCTTTCTTCCTTTGTAATGTTTCATGACTTCTCTTTTTTTTTTTCTGTCTTTCTGGTTAGAGAATGTTTCTGCCTTCTGGTTAGAGCCATTATCTTAGAGGGGTCTACTGGGAAAAATTATACTCATTTTCCATGATTTGAGAATATCTCAATTTCTCCTTGATTCATAAAGAATATTTTTGCTGTATATAGAATTCTGGGATGTCAGTTATTTTCTTTCAGCACTAGAAAATTGTTGTGCCGTATTTTTCTGGCTTTCATGGTCTCTGATGAGAAATATACTCTTCCCGGAATTGTTTTCTCCTCCATATAAGGTGTTTACCTCTCATTGCTATGAAGACTTTTCCTTTCTCTTTAGTTTTCAGAAGTTTGACTCTGATGTGTCTTGATGTAAATTTTTGTGGAGTTTTCCTCTTTGGAGTTCATTTAGCTTATTGAATCTATAGGTTTATGTATTTTGGCAAATTTGTGAAGTTTCAGGGTATTATTTCTTTGAGTACTTTTTCAACTCTCTTTCTCCTTTCAGGATTCAAATGACAAAAATGTTAGATGTTCTGTTATATTCTCATGAGTTCCTGAGACTCTGTTTACTTTTTGTGGTCTATTTTTTTTTTGGGGGGGTCTATTGTTCAGATTGAGTAATTTTTATTCTATTTTTAAGTTCACTATTTTTTTCTTTTGTCTTCTACATTTTGCATTATACCTATACACAGTTTTTAAAAATTTTAAGTAAAATTATTTTCTAGTTATAAGTTTTATATTTTTAAATAGGTATTATTTTTAGAGTTGTTTGGGGTTCACAGCAAAATTAAGCAGAAAATACAGAGAATTCCCATACATCTCTTTCTCCCACACATGCACAGCCTCCCCTACTATCAATATTCCACACCAGAGTCATACATTTGTTACAACTGATGAATCTACATCAACACATCTTTATCAACCAATGTCTACAGTTTACATTAGGGCTCATTCTTGATGTACATTCCATAGGTTTTGAAAAATGTGTCATGATATATATCTACCATTATAGTATCATACAGAATAATTTCACTGCCTTAAAAATCCCCTATATAGCTTTTTGTATCTTCTATTGTTTTGCTGAGACTTTTAATTTTTTGTTTCAAATGTGTTTATAATTTCTCATTGAAATATTTTTATGATAGCTGTTTGAAAAAGATCATTCTAACATCTCCATCACCTCAATGTTGGCATCTATTGGTTGTCTTTTTCATTCAGTTTGAGTTCTTTATGCTTCTTGACATACTGTGATTTTCTATTGAAATCTGGACATTTATTATGCAATGAGACTGTGGATTTTATTTTAACCTTCTCTTTAGTCCTTGAACATCACTCTGGCAGAGAAAGGGAGGAGCACTGCTTCATTGCTGCCAGGTAGAAGTAGAAATAGTGGTCTCCCACTCAGCCTCTGCTGACATCCAGTGTAGATGCTCCTCATTCCTGCTGTGTAAGAGTGGAAATTCTAGCTGCCCATGAGGTCTTCACTGATAACTCCTTAACTGGGAGGAATTGGAGTACCTGCACCCCGGGTGGCCTCCCCTGACACCATGGTGAGAGTATGTGTACATGGCTTTATTATTACTGACTGGGTGGTTGTGGAAGTCCTTATTCTCCAGTAGGGCTCTGTTGTCACCACCCGAGCAGGTAGTGGTAGGGGTGCCTAGTTACTGTCATGTGGGAGTAAAAGTTCAGGTTCCCATGTAGTCTCCACTAACAACATGGGTGAGGGTGTGTGTTGTGACAGGGGAAGCGGGTGCTTATCACCCAGTGAAGATAAAATTTCTGGCTCTCTACTTGATCCTCTCTGATACCATCCTGGGGTATGGGCCTTTGGAGGACCTTCTTACATCCTGGCAAGGATGAAAATCTAGGATTTCACTCAGCTTTTGCTGCTGCTGGTGGTGGTAGAGCTAAATTTTTTTTCTGTGATATTTGGCTGGAATACAGCAGTTCTTATCTAAAACTTTTCTTACTAAGCTGCCCTTTCCTAGTCCTCTGGATAGAGACAGCAGGCTTTTGTTGGGAATTGTTTTGTCTGCACCTGTAGTGTTTCCTGACTGCCACTTTCTGCAGTTCCATGTCTGGGATATATGAGGCCGGAGGAGGACCCAGGAAACTCACCACCATGTTATTGACTGCATTCTAAGTCTCCTCATTGGTCTGTGTTTTTCTCTCCACCTTTCAGAGTCTTCTCATGTTTGTTTTATACATAATATACAAGGTTTCTGGTGTACTTAGCATGAGGAATAGGAAAAAGTACATAAACTCTATTTTTCTGGAAGTGGAAGTCTATCATTGAATTTTGCTATAATTTTCTTCTTTTACACCATGACTTCATTTCTAGATCCTTAGCTTGCAGATAGCTTAGGTAGGGAGGCCAAGCAATTTTTCTATGGCATTCAATTAACTGATAAATAAACAGTTAAAGACCAGAGATTGCAGGAGCTGTTTTCCAGTTTTGAGAGGATGGAAGAATGGAGGTTAGCTGTGAGTGGCATTACTGGCTAAGTGCAAAGCTGATCTGTGGATATGAGAGTTAAAGAGAAGAAAGGAGGTAACAAGGAAAGTGGGCAAAGATTATGTACCCGTATGACTTATCTACAACAATGGAAGAGTACTTAAATTGTAAATAATGCATGCAAGACTCTTATTTTGTCAATATATTAGTCTAGTTTATATATAACACAAAATTTATTTTGACATACAATTATTAATTCAGTTTTAAACATGTTGAGGAGGAGGTGACTGTGGAAATTTTAGAGGAGATAATATTAGGTAGGAAATCCAGGTTTGGAGCTAAGGAGAGTGGTCTGAATTGGTCTGAATTCTCAACAGAGACTTGGAGTCCATAGGTAAGAGGTAGGAGGTGGAGCCATGGAAAGGTGTGAGATTACCCAGGGAATGTGTTGAGACACAATATAATAAAGAGACAACTCACTGAGAAAGATAATCAGGACACCCTGGCATCTAAAAGGAAGGCAGAGCCTGTAATCCTACCACATTGGGAGGCCAAGGTGGGCAGATCACCTGGGGTCAGGAGTTCAAGATCAGCCTTGCAAACATGGTGAAACCCCGTATCTATCAAAAATACAAAAATATTAGCCAGGTGTGGCAGCAGGTACTTGTAGTCCCAGCTACTTGGGAGGCTGAGGCAGGAGAATTGCTTGAGCCAGAGAGGCAGACATTGCAGTGAGCCAAGATTGCGCCACTGAATTCCAGCCTGGGTGACAGAGACTCCACCTCAAAACAAAAAAATAAAATTAAATTAAAGAAGGGCAGAGGACAAGGATCTTGGAGAAGAGACTGAAGAGGAATAGCCTGGGAGGTAGGAGGAAAAATAGAAAAAAGATACATAATGAAAACCAAGAAAGGATGAATTTCTCAGTGTGCCCTTGAATATGTAAAAGAAAAAATATAAGAGATACACTCACCAAAATTTTCACTACCTGGTAACATTTACTGAAGACTGACCTCTGCAGAGAGTTAAACATTTTGTACACCTGGAAGTGGTGATGGCCACATATCTCCTTTTCATCCCTTGATATGGAAAAGTCTATAGTTTTATGAGCCTAGCAGCCTTTTATCTGGTTTGCTAAAGTCTCCTAACCCCAGTTTGTTTTGTACACAGATATCTCTATCACTTTTCACAAATGTAATCAGATTCAATAACAAAAACAAAATGTATTATTTACAATATGGCCACGAATTTGCTGAATTCTGCTTATCGAAATGTCATTGCTTAAAATAAAGAAATACAGTGTGGGAGAAAGATCTGTGGGTGAGATCTTAGAAAACCTGAATTAAAGTCCCTGCCAAAATCTGGAACCAGAGGAATCAGGAACCTCTACAAGTGCCCTACCTGGTAGCGTTTTACCGAAGACTGACCTTTGCAGAGAGTTAAACATTTTGTACACCTGGAAGTGGTGATGGCCACATATCTCCCTTTCATCTCTTTTTATGGAAAAGTCTGTGGTCTTATGAGCCCAAGGTGGGGACTGCAGCACATCTGATTTGAAACCAGATTACTAGTTAAGAGGTTAAAATGAGATATCACAAAGAGTCCACACTGAGGAATCAGGGCTTATACTTTTTAAAAAGGCTGTTTCTTCTAGAGAAACATTTTAACTAAGTGTGGTGCTGAAGTTTCATTATTATCCACTGTTTTATTTTTGTTATAGAATGAATTCCGTATCAGTATATGTGGTTCCATGGAAAAAAGACCAATTATTTTGCAAAAGTATTATATAAAATCTCTCTGTAAGAATTAAAGAAAGAGGAAAGAAACATGAAAGGTGACTCGACAGCCAAGGACAGGTTTATTTTAGAGAAAACAAACCTGAGAGGGGCTTCTGGCTGAGTTAGGTCAGAACCCGCTCTCTTACAGACTTAAGAGTTTTTAAGGATTCAGGGTGGGAGAGTTTATCAGAGGCTTGGACTGCTTCTGTGTCTTTGTTGTGTTTATCTGGGAGGGAGAGTTTTGTGTCTGTTCCCATACATCTTCCTGCAGCTGCAGGAATACCCCCCCAGTCTGCTTTTAGCTTCTCTGTCTTAGTGCAACTGAAGGGAAAGGAATGCACTTTTTAAGGCCCAGTGTTTACTGGGACCCAATGTATGAAGGTGAAGTTTGGCAGAGACTTCCCCCGCACTTCCCCCTGTGCTGGAGCTGTCTTATCTTTGTTTCACTGTCTGCTCTTTCTGGCTGCTTCTTGTTAGAAGGGAAGTGATTTCCTTGAAATGCATGCGGCTAGAAAGGGAGCTGGAACTTAAAGTAGCGGTGTTTGTCTGATATGATGGTGCTCCTGCTCTGTCACTCACCCTATTGTTGAAAATGGTACAAACATCCTCCTTATCCTGCCTATTATTTAATGCATCTCTCTCTTCTGCTTTTTTATATATCCCATCAATATTTTTCTCCATATGCCATCTTAGTTCAGGTCTTCATCACTTCACATGGTTTCAAACATCAGCCTTTTATCTGGTTTGCTAAAGTTTCCTAACCTCAGTTTGTTTTTTACACAGCTATCTGTATCACATTTCACAAATGTAATTAGATTCAGTAACAAAAACAAAATGTATTGTTTACAATATGGCCATTAATTTGCTGACTTCTGCTTATCAAAATGTCATTGCTTAAAGAAATAGAGTGTGGAAGAAACATCTGTGGGTGAGGATCTTAGAAAATGTGAATTAAAGTCCCTGCTATATACCATATAATGAGTTTTATTTTCCTCATTTAGGCTTTAGTTTTCTCATTTGTAAAACAAAGTAGTTTAAATAGATGATCTCCGAAGCTTCTAAATCCTGATTCTGAATATAGCTTGACTGGCCCATGGACATGCAGGTCTTTGCATTGAGTTCCCCATTAAATTCCCTGGGGCATTGTTTTTTCATTCAATAAAGTTTAAGGAACATGAATCAGTAGAGGGTCCTATGTTGGACCCTGGGTGTAGAAAAATTCCCTACCCAGAGAAACAGAAGAGAGCCATCCATCCACATATTTGTACTACATCAATATGTAATCAAGGCAGCAATAGCAGAGTTGTACACAGTGCAATGGAAGGGCAATGATAAAAAATAGCTTTGCCTGAGGATGCTAAATTAAGATAATAGGCAAGCCTACATTGTAAATACAATAAAAAAAAAAAAAAAAAAAAAAAAAAAACTTGAAAAGCAAGGAGGCAGAAAAGAGTCAATAAAATGTTAGGTAGACATCTGATTAAAGTGGATTATTAAATACAAACTCCTAGTTAAGTGCAGTGAATTAAATGTATATGCTTACCTTTCCTTCTCCTTATTTCTCTAAAATGATAATGCATAGATTAAAAAAAAAACAAATACAAACTGTAAAAGAGAAAAAAAGAGAAGATAATGGCAGACCAGAGATAGCAAGAAAATTGGGAAAAATTGGAAAGAATATGGACATGAGAAAATTCACTTAGAAGACTGAATAAAGATGAAAACTATGTACTCCACAAGTTCAGGGGCGAGCCAAAAAAAAGCAACCTCCGTTTGCATTGAGGAACTCCAAAAGTGTCACAAATTAAAAATGCAAGGTGCCTCTGAAGGTAGTTGCGCAGATAGGGCTGAAAAGAGAAGGTTTGGTTTAAAGTTAGTTTGAGAAGCAGTTAGAGCCTGTAAGGCCCACCCTTACCTCAACAGAGATGGGAAGTTTATTCTCTGGAGACACTGAATGAGAGGATTCAATGTGAAGGATAGACATCTGCTATCCTTCACACTCAGGACAGCAGAAAGGTGAGGAGGCTGAACTGAGAAGGGTAGGGACTAGAAGCCTACACACTGAAAAATGAGACCCCAAGCTCCATTCCACAACTCTGGGTTTGTTTACA
>NW_012104065.1:1152528-1154195 GCF_000951045.1 Mandrillus leucophaeus
CCAGTCTCTCTTGCTCCCTCTCCCGCTGTGATGTGCCTACTTCCCTTTGCCTTCCACCATGATTGAAAGTTTCTTGAGGGCCTCACCAGAAGCAGATACCAACGCTATGCTTCCTGTACAGTCTGTAAAACCGTGAGGCAATGAAACCTCTTTTCTTTATACATTACCCAGTCTCAAGTATTGCTTTATAGTGATGCAAATGGACTAACACACTAGCAGACAATAGAAAAATGTTTTCAAATTCAAAGGAAAAATGATGTTTTATACTCAAAAGTATCAGTCAATTTTAAGAGGAGAATAAAAATTAATTTAGACATACAAGTTCTCAAAGACCTAGAGACCAACCCATACAGACTGAATCAGAAGGCTTCAGAAAAAAAATTCAACATTTTTCACTTCTATAGGGGGAATTAAAAGATCAACAATGATTGATAATTTTTAACTCCAGGGAAAACAAAAATTTTTACAAGAAATTTAATCATAAAATATATGGCTCAGTTATGAATAATATTCATATAGTTATAATAATATAAATACTTGAATACTGATCTAAACAAAAACTTTGAAATAGACTTGACAGATGGGGGTTGGAAAAGTTCATGAGTAGCTAGAAGGGAGGGATATGTAAGAGAGGTAATTTTTCCTCCTTCGTGATAGGAAGTTTATAGATGAAACCCAAAACTAAAAAGTTTAGATGTAGCAGTTGTTACATGTTATTTAGAAGTATAGAGATAATTACCAGAAGAAAAAGCTGGTTGACATCTGGAGAGCAGAAACTGGGTGTTGGGATAGGTGCAGCAAAAGATTTCTGTCATTCATTATACACTTTGTAAAACAAATTTTGAAGACTAAAGAAATGTTTTATTTTGATTAAAAAAACAAGATTAAATTACAAAAAGAAACGCTAAGATTAAATGGAGAATTTCTTGTGAAAGTATGTTGAGTTCACATATTCCTACTAATCTCCAAGACTCCTGACAAAAAATAAAAGTAAAGATAAACAACAATTTACAAAGAGCTAAAAACCAAATAGCCAGAAAATGTTGGTAATTGAAAACAAGGGTCTGATGCTTTCAAAGGAGGTTTAGGTAAGAAACATAAATTCGAGCATCATCTTTAGCGAGGTGGTAAATTAATCCATTAATTTGAATGAACTCATTTTAGGACAAATAATGAATGAGGAGAGAATGAGCCTTCCTGCTAGAAACAGACTGAAGATCCAGAAACTCAAATTTTAGGGCGCGGTGTGGTGGATGGGCAGGTAACATGATCCATTAATGCCTATCATCTGGGGAGAAACTAGGAACTTACATGGGGGCCCTCTCACCTCCGAAGGAATGGCTTAAAACGAATTATAGTCCCTGCGGGAGGGGTGGCCTGCGTCAAGCTGCTGCTTAGAGTGGGAAGAGAGAAGACTGGCAGCCTGCATACCAGGACCAGGGCCATGCCAACCTCTGCTAGGTGCACAATAGCCAACAGAGCATTAAATATAAGCTATCAATTTAAGCCTGGAATGGAGCTGAGAAGCCCAGTCAGCCATGTGGGCACAATCTTAAAATAATCAGAGACACAGTAAAATTAAAGAGTGTATGGAGCCTCAACCCAGAATGCCGTAGAGAGAGAGAAGATGCAAAACCAAGTGGCTAGGTCATGGGCAATTGACCCAG
>NW_012104065.1:1154380-1154933 GCF_000951045.1 Mandrillus leucophaeus
AACAGAGAAAGTCATTGGTCAACAGGTAGAATTTAAGTACAAAGCTTGCAATCAGCTTTCCAGTGCCTCACGATTAAATATGAATGGGAAGCTTAAATATTACCTGGCATTAGAGGGAAGTCTCCATTATAAAATATACAGAAAAAAAACCAAAAAAGTACTCCAAAAAATTAAAAGTGTAAGCAAGACCCTGTCTCAAAAAAAAAAAAAAAAAAAAAAACCCGAAAAAGTACTCCAAAAAATTAAAAGTGTAAGGAGAACAATGAAGCATTAAAAAAAAAATCTAAGCAGCCCCAAAGATATGAGATAATATTGCAACCCTGAAACAAGTAAAACTGTATGTTTATATAAAAAGCAATATTCAAAGACCAAAACAACATCTCACAAAGAAATAAAAAGCTATTAGAAAATTCCATTAGGATGAAAGATAAAGCTTAAGAAACTTCCAATAGTACAGCAAAAACTGCAAAGAGAGAATGAATAAAAATATAATAATAAATAATAGATTTCTATTAAGAGGGAAGAGAGAAAACAGAGAAGAGAAAATTATCAA
>NW_012104065.1:1154983-1175628 GCF_000951045.1 Mandrillus leucophaeus
CCCAAATGCTCAGAGTTACAGGCATGAGCCACTGCGCTCAGCCAAAGTGGTCTTTCTAAAACAGAAATTTGGTTTATACAACTCCTCTGATTATTCTTAAATAACTTCACATTCATTCAGATGAAAACCTAAATTCCTTAACAGTGGTATAGTCATTTCCTATGCCCCTGGCACCATTTCTTCCTTCCCTCTATTAGAGACTAGGTCAGAGGTGTAGTGCATAAATTCTGGTATAAATTTCCTGACTCCTCTTTAAAAAGCACTCTTACTGGTTCTTTTTATACCCATATTCTTTTCCTTATTTCTAGTGTTACACTTATAAAACAGTTTTGCAAATACTTGTTTTTACTATATGTAATTGTACAGACCCTGAGGCCTATGATGTGTTTCACTAGGGTATAAGAAAATGCTTGTCATATGTAATATGTATGATTATGGTAAATAATAATGCGTTGAAGAAATTATTGCCTCATCTTCTTTTCCGAATCCTCTAAGGCAGCACTTGAGATTTGTACTTAGCATACATACTTAGATGTGTCGGGAATGGTAGGGTTGAATTCCCTAGTGGAATACAAATTTAATAAATTGGAGAGCAGTCATAGAACTCTTATCATGCCTGCTGGTTTCCTTTTTTTCTGTAAGCCTCTAACGGTAAGCAAATCTTGATTTTATTTCATGAGAATATATCTTCTTTAAAGAACAAAACTATGATGTATTGAGCACCCTTATCCCAGACTGTGTGAAGTTTTATGGCATTAGTGTAGTCACCTGAACACCATTGTATGGCCACACACCACACCTCCACTGACTCCAGCATGTGTGACATCTTTTAAGATTTCCTGTAAATAGCTGGGCATGGTGGCATACCTGTGGCTCCAGGTAGAAGACAGAAGATCAGTGTTAAAGAACACTCATCATATTCTTATAGCTTCACTTGATTAAAACAATTAGGCACACTTGAATCAAATCCGGAAGGAACACTATTTTCTGACTACAAATACCCACCTTCATTGAACTGTTATTTTAGTGAGAAATTAACTTGTATTGCATTAAGCCTCTGAAAGTTTGGGATTTGTTTGTTCAGCACCTATAAATCTCTATAAATATTTGTAATAGAAAACATTATTTACAGTTATAATATAAGGAACAGTTTGGAGGAAAAAGAAAATTAATTTAGAAAGAAGGTGCATTTCATAAGGACATATGGGAGTTAACAAAAAAAATTTGGTCTCAGCTGGGCATGGTGTGGGAGGCTGAGGTGGGTGGATCACCTGAAGTCAGGAGTTCGAGACCAGCCTGACCAACATGGTGAAACCCCGTCTCTACGAAAAAAAAAAAAAAAAAAAATTAGCCAGGTGTGGTGGCGTGCACCCCAGCTACCCGGGTATAATCTGAGTTACCTGGGAGGCTGAGGTAGGAGAATCACTTGAACCCAAGAGGCAGAGTTTGCAGTGAACTGAGATTGTGCCACTGCACTCCATCCTGGGCAACAGAGTGAGACTCCATCTAAAAAAAAAAAGAAAAAAAAAAAAAAAAAAAAGAAAGCTGTTCTCATGGAGGTAGAGAGTAGAATGATTTAGAAGCATACAGTTAGATAGAAGGAATAAGTTCTAATGTTTGATTAGCACAATAGGATGACTATAGTTAACAACAGTGTATTGTATATTTCAAAATAGCTAGTAGTGAAGATTTGAAATGTTCCCAACACAAAGAAATAATAAATGTTTGAGGTGATAGATATGCTAAATACTTTGATGTGATCATTACACATTCTATGCATGTACCAACAGATCACATGTACCACATAAACGTGTGTACAATTGTGTATCAATAAAAAAAACTCGGAGGCTGGGAGTGGTGGCTCATGCCTGTAATCCCAGCATTTTGGGAGGCCAAGGCGGGTGAATCGCTGGAGATCAGGGGTTCGAAACCAGCCTGACCTCTACAAAAAATACAAAAATAAGCCGAGTGTGGTGGCAGGCACCTGTAGTCCCAGCTACTCAGGAGGCTGAGACACGAAAATTGATTGAACCTGGGAGGCAGAGGTTGCGGTGAGCGGAGATCGTGCCACTGCACTCCAGCCTGAGCGACAGAGTGAGACCCTGTCTCAAAGAAAAACAAAAAACAAAACAAAACAAAAAAACTTTGAAAAAAGAAGGTGCATTTGTGAATTTTATCACCCAGTGAAACCAGATAAAACCAGATGTAGAGAAGATGAATGGAATCCCCCACAAATAAGCACTGGCAATTTTAAGGGGTGAGCAAGCAAATAGCAAAGAAGAGTGCTTACAAACAGAGCTAAGAGAATCCAAGGTGTTTAGAAAAAATTGTTACCTGTGCAACATGCTCCGGGCGAGGCAAATAGAAACATTCCATTCCCTGCCTATCAGGCACATATACTCTATCTTTCTTCAGGATTACGTGGCCGAATGAAAAAGTGAGACTTTGTTGTGACCCCCTACGAAAATGTTCTCCCTTTCGCTTTATTTGTTTCTGTAGATTAAATGTTCAAAAACCCTACTTACCCCCACACTAATCAAAGGCACATACCCTGCTATTTGGAGGAATAAACATTATTACTGAAGCATAAGTTCAAAACACTAACCAATATTTGCTTTACTATGTTCACAGAACTCAATATCATGTTTCAGATTTTATAACTTTTTAGTTAAAACCTATGTAAAATTTTAAATGCTCCTTTTATTTACTAGGAAAACTTCAAGTCATTTAATAAGTATTTTCAAGTTTCTGTTTAGTTCAAAAACTAAAATAAAGTGTAAGGAGAAATTGGGAAAATCTATCTGAAAAATATGACATGACAGTTTATGGTCATAATATATAAAATGATTCTTTAAAGCAAATTTTCCAAGACTAACATTTGTATTGAAAATAAGATGGTAAAGAACAGAAACTGACAATTCTTTTTTTTTTTTTTTTTTTGAGATGGAGTCTCGCTCAGTCGCCCAGGCTGGAGTGCAGTGGCCTGATCTCAGCTCACTGCAACCTCTGCCTCCCGGGTTCAAGTGATACTCCTGCCTCAGCCCTCCTGAGTAGCTAGGATTATAGGCTTGTGCCACCACACCTGGCTAATTTTTTATATTTTTGGTAGAGATGGGGTTTTACCATATTGGCCAGCCTGGTCTCGAACTCCTGACCTCAAGTGATCTGCCCGCCTTGGCCTCCCGAAGTGCTGGGAGTACAGGCATGAGCAATTGTGCCTAGCTTGACAATTCTTAAAAAACAAAATCTAAATGACTTATATATATATATGAATGAGTGATCAATCTTTATAATCATTCATTCATTCAATAAATAACTATTGAGCCATATTATTTTTCATTTCTTCAGATGAAAAATCAAAATATCATTTTCAGATAAAAATGGTAGTTTTAAAACTATGTTACCATTAGGATTGATGAAAGTGTGAAGAAATGGGGTTTCAACCTATTAATTGCAGAACTTCAAAAGGGCAAGTTAGGCCCATATTTCCAAAGCCATGCATTTCCCTTGATGTAGATATTCTACCTGTAGGTATGTATCTAAGTAAATAATCACAGAGGGTCACAGTGATTTATAAACAGTAACATTTGTTGTAGTATATTTCATAATAGCTCTCAAAAAGAGACAAACAAAATGTCAAACAAGAAATTGGTTAAATAAGTCATGATGTATTTATATGATATTTAATAAAAGTTACATTGTGGAAACGTATTTTTTGACATGGAAATATTCTTGAGATGTTGACAAGTTAAAAAGAAAAATTTTAAGTAATATGTATACTATTATTCTGATTATCCATTGCTTATAAATATGTTTGAAAGTTCTCCCAAATATAAACAAATACACCATTCCATGTGAATATATTTGCATATAATATATGCTAACACATTATTAGCACATATAGTATATGCTAACACGTTAATTAGCATATATTATATGCTCATCAGCGATGACCTCTGAGTGCTGTATTTAGGAGGCTTTTAAATTTTGTTTTTTTGTGTGTGCTTTTTCTATATATTTTGCCATTTCCTCCATTAAATAACCACTGCTTTTGTAATGAGAAAATAAGCTACAAAACTGAGTTTTTAAAATTAGGTCACTGATAACCTTAGAGCAATTTCAGTATGTTATAAGTGTGGAAGATTTTAAAATTTGAGTAGTGAGTGTGACTTGAAGTGGAGGCAATGAATATAGACTGCCCTTCAGAGCATCTGGCAGTAAGGAGCACTAGTGAGAAACAAGCGTAAGTTTTGGGGAGGTCAGATGGAGGGAAAAGAAGATGGGGGCTGGGCGCAGTGGTTCACGCCTGTAATCCCAGCACTTTGGGAGGCCGAGGAGGGCGGATCATGAGGTCAGGAGTTCGAGACCAGCCTGCCCAACATGGCGAAACCCCGTCTGTACTAAAAATACAAAAAATTAGCCAGGCGTGGTGGTGGGCGCCTGTAATACCAGCTACTTGGAAGGCTGAGGCAGGAGAATCGTTTGAACTCAGGAGGCAGAGGTTGCAGAGAGCCAAGAACGTGCCACTGCACTCCAGCCCAGGTGACAGTGTGAGACTCAGTTTCAAAAAAAAAAAGAGGATGGGATATGAATATATTTGGAGGATAATGGGAAAAAGACAATGGGGAAAAATATTTGTACATAAATTAAGGTTATCTAGAGATATAATATCTTGTCCTTATCCATGTGCCTTTGTATATAGGTTCAAAGGAAATGGAAAATGCAAACAACTGTGCTCTGAATACATAATAAAACATGTAGAAATATGATGAAGTGTTAGAAGGTTGCATTAGGGTTCTGCAGAGACATAGAATCAATAAGATAAAGGCCAAAGAACTATCGTGGACGGTCTTCTTTATTCGTTATTATACTCTTCCTTTATGTTTACATGTTTACTGATACATAATAATCGTACATATTTAGGGAGTACATATAATGTTTAGATTCTGATATTGAGAACAAAAGAGAGAATGGAGGGTGTCACAAGCAGTGTTTGTCACAAATAACATCGTGATAAAACCAAAAATAAAAAGAAACAAAGTGTAGTGATAAACTCAGGGAAATTAGAATATACATCACCTCAAACATTTATCATTTCCTTGTGCTGAGCACATTTCAAATCTTCTCTTAGCATGGGACCCTTAGCTAACCTCAGAATCTACAGTACCATGGAACACTATCTAGACTTCTGAGAGGAAAAAAAGAGACTGAAATGTCATTAAGATAGCATTTAACAGACAGCATGAAGAAAAGATAGTCATGGAGTGCAAAATTTCTTAGCTCCTGCAGAGCTTATAGCTTGCAGTGAACACCAAGAATAAGTTCTCAGACTATTCCAGCTGAGTGGGGCCGGGGGGCAGCCTGAGAGAGTCCGTCCCAGCATCCGTCTGCCAAGTATTTATTGAAAGAGCTTGTTAAACCACAAACATTCACTAGATGGCCTTTTTGAGGTCGGGTCGTGAGACACCTGTGGCCTTGTAAAAGCACTCGAACTGCATTATCAGGAGGCTCTTTTCAGTATTCCTTATTACACCACGCACTTCACTCCCTGTCCTGTTTTCAGGGTCAAGGAGTTTCATGCTCATGCACGAAGAACATACACACAGTGCCTTCGTATTTTTCCATGCCCCAACCTCAAATGCCATGTACATAAGCTTGAATAAGCTGCTGTGCACACCTACAACTTCTATTACCGACATGACTCATCTAAGGAAAATTCTTTAAAAAGGACTATTCAATCAAAAATAAATCAGAACACAGACTTTGATATCAGAGAAGATGAAGAGAACAAACAGTAGTGAGCAATGATTCATCTGTTGCATATATAATTAAGTCTGAGTAGATAATGATATAGTGACTGGGAATTTGCAATGTAAATGCTAAATAAAGATGCTTGAAATAATAAAGGTACTCGGCAAGAGAAATCATAATAACAGTCTAGAATTGAAGTGCTAATCTCCCTACGTCTTTGAAGTCGACAAGGGATACAGAGAAAGGAAACGGAAGTGATGAAAAGATGTCAACCAGAGAGTAAAGATGGAAGGTGGGGCAGTAAATATTCTGGAAGTCTCCACTTTCTGAGGTGGGAGAAGTAGTGATGTGGCTGGATGTACAAGAACTGGTATTTCATAAAAGAGCAAAGAAATGTAGTTTGGCTATGCATGCCGTGAAAGAGAATGTAACAACCAATGAAATAGAAAAATACAGTATTACTTCTAAATTAACAAGGAAAAAAAGAGGAATACATATTCTACCAGTTTGGTATTGCTTTGGGGAAATTAGTAACAGAGAGCTGAAATAACAGGGGCTTAAACATAACAGTTTACTCTTCCCTCATGTACAATATATCTGAAGGTAGACTACCTAAGACCGATGCATGATTTCATCAATGTCCAGTTTCCTTTTATCTTTTTTGTTCCAATATCATTAATATTCAGTTTCCACTTTCAGTGTCATCTTATGAATGCTATATGGTCATTATTACTTCCATATTCCAAGCAGGAACAAGGAGGAAGACTGAAGCACAAAGCTTCTCTTGTCTGCGTTATCCTCTGCAAGGACAGTTCGCAGTTGGACTGGAAAACCCACATTTCCCACTGAGTGCTTTACCACTCTCAATAGAACTTAAGTTCTGATACTGAGAGCAAAGGAGAGAATGGACAATGAAGGGATCACTAGCAGTTTTTGTTACAAATAGTATCTTGAAAAAACCTTAACAATAAGGCGAGGTGTGGTGGCTCATGCCTGTAATATCAGCACTTTGGGAGACCGAAGTGGACAGATTGCTTGAGCTCAGGAGTTCGAGACCAGCCTGGGAAACATGGCGAAACCCTGTCTCTACAAAAACATACAAAAAATTAGCCAGCATGGTGGTACACGCCTGTAGTCCCAGCCACTCAGGAGGCTGAGGTGAGAGGATCACCTGAGCCCAGAAAATCAAGGCTGCAATGAACCATGATGGTGCCACTGCATTCAAGCCTGGGAGACAGAGTGAGACCCTGTCTCAAAAAATAAATAAAATAAAAAGAAACAATAGAAACACACAAAGTAAGAAGGAAGGAAAAATCATATTTACAGTTTTTAAATGTGAATGAACTGAATTCTCTTATTAAAAGATAAAGACTGCCAGATTAAATGAAAAATACAAAACCACTTAAGTTGCTTAGAAATACAATTGTAACAAAATTATTTTATAAAAAGGCTGAACTCAGGAAGCACCTTCCCCAGTTTCTTCATCTTATGCTTCAAAGAGTAAACAAGAGTTCAGAGCTAATGATGATGATGATGAATAAAGACGACACAAAAATGTAGATATTTAATTGAAAAATATAAAGTATTTCCTTTTTGTATATCTAGTGCAGCTAATTCAATGGTTTTTCAAATTATAAGATTAATATATAATTTATCTCTAAGACAATTTGCTTTTCATCAAATTTCACAAATCCTATTTAAAAATGTAAGACAGCACAATAAGTATTATGGAAAACTTATTGATATGCATTATATCTTAGTCTGTTCTCTGCTGATTATAACCGAATAACTGAAACTGGGTGAAAAAAAAGAAAAGAAAGAAATCTCTTTTCTTTTTATTTTTTTGTGAGACAAAGTCTCACTCTGTCGCCCAGGCTGGAGTGCAGTGGCACAATCTCAGCTCACTGCAACCTCCGCCTCCCGGATTCAAGCAATTCTCCTGCCTCAGCCTCCCGAGTGGCTAGGATTACAGGCACCTGCCACCACACCTGGCTAATTTTTATATTTTTTCGTAGAGATGGGGTTTCACCATGTTGGCCAGGCTGGCCTTGAACTCCTGACCTCAGGTGATCCTCCCGTCTAGGCCTTCCAAAGTGCTGGGATTACAGACATGAGCCGCTGCACCTGGCCTAGGAATTTATTTCTTACAGTTATGGAGTTATTAAATTTCAATAAGAGTTTTGGAAGAGATAAATATTAAAACCATAGCACACTATTATAATTTTTAAGATTATAAGGGTGCTGTTTGTATTTTAGGATATTATGATTTGATTGAGTTTCTAGGGAGGAATTTAGTGGTAGATTATTTTATAATTACAAAAATATGTACAAAGGATTTTAGATTTCATAATGAACAAATGTATTATCAGACGATGATCATAATCATGATGAATTCAATGCCAGTTATTACAAAAATACTTATTGGGTGGGCTGGGTGTGGTGGTTCACACTAGAAATCCCAGTACTTTGGGAGGCTAAGGCGGGTGGATCATGAGGTCAGGGGTTCAAGACCAGCCTGGCCAAGATGGTGAAACCCTGACTCTATTAAAAATACAAAAATTAGCTGGGCATTGTGATGGGCGCCTGTAGTCCCAGCTACTCGGAAGGCTGAGGCAGAGAACTGCTTGAACCTGGGAGGTGGAGGTTGCAGTGAGCTGAGATCATGCCACTGCACTCCAGCCTGGGTGACAGAGCGAGATTCCGTCTCAAAAAAAAAACAAAAACTACTTATGGGTAATTAAAACATCAGCTTGTAAATGTTGCAAAGGAATGATAGGAAAACCATTGAATCTACATTTAAAATAAAGTGTGTAATGAGAGGCTTTGAGTTGTCAGAAGGAAGTGTGATATGGTTTGTCTGTGTCCCTATCCAAATCTCCCTTGATTTGTAATAATCCCCATGTATCAAGGGCAGGGCTAGATGGAGATAATTGAATCATGGGGGTGGTTCCCCCACACTGTTCTCATAGTAGTGAATAAGTCTCATGAGATCTAATGGTTGTAAAAATAGGAGTTTCCCTGCACAAACTCTGTTTGCCTGCTGCCATGTAAGACGTGACTTTGCTCCTCCTTCACCTTCCACCATAATTGTAAGCCCTCCCCAGTCAAGTGGAACAGTGAGTCAATTAAACCTCTTTCCTTTGCAAATTACCCAGTGTTGAACATGTCTTTATTAGCAGTGTGAGAACAGACTAATACAGTAAATTGGTACTGGGAGTGGGGTGCTGCATAAAGATACCCGAAAATGTGGAAGCAACTTTGGAATTAGGTAATAGGCAGAGGCTGGAACAGTTTGGAGGGCTCAGAAGAATAGCTTTTGTCAAAATGCTGATAGTGATATTGACAATAAAGTCCAGGCTGAGGTGGTCTCATATGGACATGAGGAACTTGGGAACTGGAGCAAAGGTGACTCTTGTTATTCTTTAGCAAAGATACGGGTTGCATTTTGCCCCTGCCCTAGAGATCTCTGGAACTCTGAACTTGAGAGAGATGATTTAGGGTTTCTAGTGAAGAAATTTCTAAGCAGCAAAGCATTCAAGAGATTATTTGAATCCTGTTAAAAGCATTCAGTTTTATGTGTTCACAAAGATATGGTTTGTAACAGGAACTTATGTTTCAAAAGGAAGCAGAGCATAAAAGTAGAAAATTTGCAGCCTGACAATGTAATGGAAAAGAAAAACCTATTTTCTAAGAAGAAATTCAAGCCGGCTGCAGACATTTTCATAAGCAATGAGGAGCCACATGTTAACCACCAAGACAATGGGGAAAATGTTTCCAGGGCATGTCAGAGGCCTTCAGGCAGCCTCTCCCATCACAGGTCTGGAGGCCTAGGAGGAAAAAGTGGTTTTGTGGCCTGGACCCTGAGACTTGCTGCTTTGTCCTTTCTCAGGACTTAGTGCCCTGCGTCCCAGCCATGGCTAAAAGGGGCCAACATACAGCTCAGGTCATTGCTTCAGAGGGTGCAAGTCCCAAGTCTTGGAGGCTTACGTGTGGTGTTGGGCCTACGGGTGCACAGAAGAATTGAGGTTTGGGAACCTCTGCCTAGTTTTCACAGGATGTATGGAAATGCCTGAATATCCAGGGAGAGGCATGCTGCAGCAGCGGAGCCCTCATGGAGAACCTCTGCTAGGGCAGTATAGAAGGGAAATGTGCGGTGGGAGCCCCCACAGAGTCCCCACTGGGGCACTGCCTAGTGGACCTGTGAGAAGAGGGCTACCATCCTCCAGACCCCAGAATGGTAGATCCACCAACAGCTTGCACCATGCACCTGGAAAAGCTGCAGACACTCAAAAATGCTAGATGGGAAAGCAACCATGAAGGGGTCTGTACCCTGCAAAGCCACAGGGGCAGAGCCGCCCAAGACCATGGGAAACCACCTTTACATCGACATGACCTGGATGTGAGACATGGAGTCAAAGGAGATCATTTTGGAGTTTTAAAATTTGACCACCCACTGGGTTTTAGACTTGCATGGGGCCTGTAGCCCTTTTGTTTTGGACAATTTCTCCCATTGGAATGGGTATATTTACCCAATGCCTGTACCCTCATTGTATCTAGGAAATAACTAACTTGCTTTTGATTTTACAGGCTTATAGGTGGAAGGAAATTGCCTTGTCTCAGATGAGACTTTGGACTGTGGACTTTTGAGTCAATGGTGAAATCAGTTAAGACTTTGGGGGACTGTTGGGAAGGCATGATTGCCTTTGAAATGTGAGGACATGAGATTTGGGAGGGGCTGGGGAGGAATGATATGGTTTGGCTGTGTCCCTACCCAAATCTCACCTTGAATTGTAATAATTTCCACATGTTAAGGTTGAGGCCAGGGGGAGATTATTTAATCATGGGGGCGGTTTCCTCCCATACTGTTGTCATGGTAGTGAATAAGTCTCATGAGATTTGATGGTTTTATAAATGGGAGTTCCCCTGCACAAGCTCTCTTTGCCTGCTGCCATGTAAGATGCGACTTTGCTCTTTCTTCACCTTCCACCATGATTGTGAGGTCTCCCCAGCCATGTGGAACTGTGAGTCTATTAAACATCTTTTCTTTATAAATTACCCAATCTTGGGTATATCTTTATTAACAGCATGAGAACAGACCAATACAAAGTGTGAAAGTGTTGGGTGCTTGAAGGATGGAAGAGAATAGGTACAGAAAGAGAGAAATGTCAAGGACACATCTGTCACACTTGGAAATTTTACCAAGAACCTCCAAACCAGATTGCAAACTCTTGGTTTTCCATTTGCCACAATTGTATCAAGTCACTGTAACTCCAGCAATACCCTTAATAGTCCTGGTTTGACCTTTGGTTGCATGAGTAAGTTAGATCTTGTACTGACTTTGTAATGTGGCTCTAACTATTCACAGACCTTGAAAAATACAATATAATAGTCAATGTTCAGCTAACTTAGAATAATGATAGACATGAAAGATAAACTTAATACTCAATCTGATTATACCAAAGGAAAAAATGTCAGTTTCACTAGTAAATCTTAATACAAGGAAGTGGAAAAGCTGTATCTGTATGAGTTGCATAAAAGTAATGACACAAAAAAGAGATTTGAATTTAATCTTTTCACTAATAATAAATAAAGCACGAAGAAGATAACTTAGACCATTATAAACACGTTGCCTTTTTATTGTACTAAGTTCTTTACATATGCTGTCTCATTGAATAAAACAACAATCCTGCTAATTAGATCATATTATCACTCTACAGAGGAGAAGACTAAAGAGAGGTTTAAGTGGTCTGCCCATGTTTACACTAGACACTGTCAGAACAAAGCCTCAAATGCAGATTTTCTAACACCAGGTCCAGTCTTACTCATAATACACCAAACTGCACACCAACCAAGTTTTCTTGAGGTGCATGAATCCATACTGGGTATATACTCAGAGGAAAACAAATCGTTCTACCAAAAAGACACCTGCACTTGTATGTTTACCACAACACCAATCATGATAGCAAAGGCATGGAATCAACCGAGGTGCCCATCAGTGGTGGACTGGATAAAGAAAATGTGGTACATATATACCATGGAATACTACACAGCCATTAAAAAGAATGAAATCACATCCTTTGCAGCAACATGGATGCAGCTGGAGGTGATTAGCCTAATCAAATTAATGCAGAAACAGAAAAACAAATACTGCATGTCCTCATAAGTCAGAACTCAACATTGTGTACAGATGGACACAAAGATGGAAACAATAGACACTGACGTAAAAGGTAGAGGTTCCTCTTCAAAGACTTTCTTCCCCATCTAATTAGGAATAAATAGTAACTTCCCTTAGAAGCAAAATTTATTCAAAGACCTGTGCTAACATTCTTAAATATCTGCTAGCTGTAATAAAGGAATCAATATACTTTATATTCTTAGCTCCCACAATTTAGCCTAAATATTTGCCCTGGCATGCTTATACTGGTCCAAGCAAGCATTAGGTCCTAGCCTGTTTCTCTTCCTTATTTGAAGACGTTTTTACCTTTCTCAGCATTCCACAAGTTACTTCCTTCTTCCTTTGTTCTACTCTACCTTTGCCTCTTTTAAAAAGTTCTAAGTTACTAGGCAATAGAGACAAATACAGAACGTGAGGTCCCGTTCCAGCCAATGGAAACCAGACACAGCAGTAGGGTGGATGCATCAGGTTATAAATGACCCTGTCTCCTTTGTTCTGTGCACTCTCATGACAAAACTGCTAGCGAGTGTACTCTTTCTGCAGAAAGTGAAAATGGCCTTGCTGAAGAAATTAAATTTATGTTCAAGTACTATTTCTTTACGGCACTGGGGAACAAGTATTTCTAACACTGGGGATTCATGCGAAGGGAGGGAGTGTGGCAAGGGTTGAAACACTAAAAAATTACCTATTGGGTACTATGTTTGCTACTTGAGTGATGGGGTCATCAGAAGCCTGAACCTCTGCATTATGCAAATACTCATGTTAACAAACCTGCGTGTGTATCCCTTGAATCTTAAATATATATATAAATCTAGGGTTACACAGGAGAATAAGCTTTGGGAATAAGCTGTAAGAAATAAAACTTGACTCTTCTAATAGCCTAGGATACTCAAATAGGGCTAAAGTGGCCCCAGTCCATAGCAGTATGTGACCCAAAAGACAAGCAAATGCTAATTATCTCTGGAGGCAGCATGCTCAATTTAGTTTCTCAGACTCCCACAGATGACCTTCAATCACATGTAAGTTCAGAATAAAACTGCCAAACATACGAAGTCGCAAGTCTTAATATGTGTCAGCAGAGAAACAAAACATTCGCTGTAAACCACTGTTAAGTCATATTGGATTTATCTGTTAATTTTGACTGCAAAATATTTCACCATAATTTATTCATCCACTCTTGTCAATGGGCATTTGGTTTCTTTGTTGTTGCTATTGTGAGCAGTTCTACTAAGAACTTTAATGACGTCTCCTGGGGCATTCACGCTATCATTTCCTTAGGTAAAGATCCAGAAGTGGAATTGCTGCTTGAGCATATAATGTGAATCTATCTTAAACTTCACAAGATAATGTAAACCCTCAGTTTCAAAAATAGTTGAAACAATTTATACTCCTACCAGCAATATAAGAGATCCTGTGTAACATTTGTTAATTGTTGTCAATCTACTGAGTCCAAAGTTGTATTTCATTGTGGTCTTTTTTTGAGAGAGTCTTGAGTGCAGTGGCTGATTTCTGCTCACTGCAACCTCTCTCCAGTGTTCAAGTGATTCTAATGCCTCAGCCCCTGAGTAACAGGGATTACAGGTGTGCACCACCATGCCCAGCTAACTTTTTGTATTTTTAGTAGAGACAGGGTTTCACCACGTTGCCCAGGCAGGTCTCGAACTCCTGTCCCAAGTTATTTGCCCACTTCGGCCTCCCAAAGTGCTGGGATTACAGGCATGAGCCACCACGCCCAGCCTCAGTGTGGTCTTGATTTGTAGTTTCTTTGTCTTGATTTGTAGTTTCTTGATGACTAATCAACTTGAACATCTCTTCTTATGCTTATTGGCCATGTTTTTCCAGTCTTTTGCCCATTTTTCAATGGGCTTGTTTGAACTTGGTTTCAATTTTTATTCAACTAGTTGCCTAGTTCATTGCATTATTCTTGGGCAAAGGACAAATTAAATATTCAACATTAGATTCTCTAAATACACCCTGCCTGGAAAATACTCTGGCATTTGTTTATGCTCTTTGTTCCCCAAATTTGGTGTGGCCTTCTTCAGTGGGTCATTAGCTCAGAACAGATGGCACCTATGCTCTTTGAAGATACCCATACACTTGGCTGACAAAATTTGTCCTTCTGTATACCAATAGCATTTGATTTATACCACTCTATTAGAGCAAAGCACATGTGTACAATTACATGTCTTTCCCCTTTCTCTCCTAGAAAAATAGGAGCTTCTTGATGGCAGTAACTTACTCATTTTATCTCTGAATATTCAAAATATGCTTGGAAAAGAGGCATGAAATAAATGTTCAAAATTCAAAAGGGATGACTTTGCTACAGGATCAAATTCCAATGCATTCCATTCACTTTAAACATTTTATTATTATTTTATGTAGAGATGGGGGTCTCACTATGTTGGCCATGCTTGTCTCAAACTCCTGGCCTCCAGCAATCCTACTGCCTCAGCCTTCCCGAAGTGCTGGGATTATAGCCACTCCCACCCTGACCCCCTCATTCACTTTTTAAGTGAGGCATTACAGAGAAGTTTTAAATCAAGTTCTTTAACATTTTTAGTAAGCAATTTTATTACTAATAGTAAACTTCAGAAAATCTTGGTCATTTTCAGTTTGACATATTCTGTTCCAGTTACTGAACCATGTGACCCAGTTTTGGTTTGGAAGATATGATTATTGTCAGGACTGAGTACTTACTATACCACAGAACTCATAGTCACAGACAAAAATAAATATTTCTTGGGTTTGGATAACTATATTTTATAAAGAACAAAACACACACAAAAAAATTACTATGCTACAAGGGAAAATATAAGTTCTATTTAATCAAAGAATTGAGACCACTACAAAAAAAAAAAACAAAAAACAAAAAAAACAAAAACCGAAACCCAAAACCATAAAATATTTAAACAGTTCCATATAAATTAAATACTTAAGGAAGAGTTTTAATTGTCATACAAATATCTACAGTATTTCTATCCTCCATCGGGGCCCTAACCTTCATCCTTAATTTATGTGAAACCCAAAATCACACATTTGGTCATGCAACAAATATTAAGGGTACGGAAGTATGCCAGACTCTATTTCTTTTAAGTAACTCAATTTTTCATTTGCATTAAAGAACACTGAGGTTCTGCGAGTGTCTCACTGTCCTAGAAATTAAACTAACACCAGTATTGTGTACTCACTTGAAGTCTTTATGGAGTAGGAGAAAGTACTTAGAAGTGACATGTCAGCAGAAAGGAACCCGGGTGCCTTCCTGGCAGAAGAGGAGGCAATGTCAAGATCTAGCGGTGCGGAATCCTTCGCCAGTTGGGTTCAAATCTTGGCTCCAGTTCTTGAATCCCTGGGGCTGGGAAACTCCCTTAGAGTGACTTCAGCCCACCACACCAAGGAAGCTAAATGACTTCTCCATGTTTAGAAAAGCTAGAGTGAGACCAAGCGTGGTGGCTCACGCCTGTAATCCCAGCACTTTGGGAGGCGGAGGCGGGTGGCTCACTTGAGGCCAGGAGTTCAAGACCAGCCTGGCCAACATGGTGAAACCCCGTCTCTACTAAAAAATACAAAAACTAGCCGGGCGTGGTGGCGCAGGCCTGTAATCCCAGCTACTAGGGAGGGTGAGGCAGGTGAATCGCTTGAACCCGCGAGGCAGAGGCTGCAGTGAGCCGAGATCATGCCACTGCACTCCAGCCTGGGTGGCAGAGCGAGACTCGCTCTTGAAAAGAAAGGCAAAAAGAAAAACTAGAGAAGAGGCAGATTGGTTAACGCGGCATGGATCACACCGCATCCTGGGGTGCTAAACCTAATGAGAAGTTAGGAAGGACAGAGCTAGGAGTAGAGCGAGGCTGTTAGGCGGAGCTTTACCGGAGGCCGGCACGGCCCCTACGGCCTGCACGCAGGCTGATCACCAGGTCTTCAGCCTCTACCCTTGCCTACTGCAAAGTGTGCTTAACTGGTCGCCCCTGCGCCCCACCTTTCTCCAGGACCCTCACTACACCCCGGGAGTACTGGGTAGGACCACGCGGTTTGCTAATCCCACAGCTGTCTCTCTTACTTTCTCACTGAACTGACTAGAACCTAACCCGCCGCCCGTTTCCTTTCTAGACCCCCAGGCTGCTCTGAACAGGGCCTTTACTCGGAAGCCAGGGCTTATCTTTCGGCTGCGACCGGGTCATTTGTGATAGGAATGACACTGCCCGGAGCGGAGGACTCCTGGCAACTTGGCGACCCGCAGGTGGAGATCTGGCTTTCCATGCCGGCGTGACCCCCACTGCCTGCCTGCCAACTCCACGCCCGCCGCCAGGTGGCCGAGCAGGACGCCACCCGCTCGGCGTAGGCAACTTTACGCAGCTGGCTACCGGAAGGGGCAGGGTGCCGCGAGTTTCGCCCAGCCGCCTTACTCTCAGCATCTGAGCTTGGTCACCTCTCACTCAGGACGTCAGCAATGAATTAAAATAGTACCCAGTAAGACTACAACGCGCCACACTAGGGCTGCATTCAGCGCTTTCGGGCTTGCAGGTAGCGGCGTCCTCCCATTTCCTGCGATCTAGCAGGCCCTGCACACGCACGAACCGCCCTCTGACGCGTGACGCTCACCCCTAAAGGTCGGCGGGAAGTCACCTAAGCCCTGATTTACATGGAAGCCATCCGTAACGTGCTTAAGGGCCAACGACTCGGCCGCTTAAAAACCCATGACCAGTTCTAACACTGGGGCTTTGTAGAAACACTCTTCTAAACAAAATCCGCAGCCTGGATTTTAGGTGCACAGAAGTGGGAGGTCACTACTGCGTTGCACGGCACCTCCCAGGACCCTTCCTAAACACAGGCGGAGTCCCCTCCATGAGGTCTAGTCGTCCCCGCTCCAGCTAAGCCTAATCCCGGGCAGATGATCGGGTCGCGAATGTCCCACTCCCGGTATCCGGAGGGCGGCATCAAAGGGCTGATATTTACCCGGTATCTAGGAAGTGTTAACAGCTCTTTCTGTGACAATTTGGGGGCCCTGAAAAGGGCCTTTTGGAGTCTGGAGAGAAGCTGTGGGGACAGCTCAGCCGCCGAAACCATAGAGGGTGCGACCCTGGCGTTTCAGCGCGTACACCACATCCATGGCAGTGACGGTCTTGCGCTTGGCATGCTCCGTGTAAGTCACCGCGTCGCGGATCACGTTCTCCAGGAAGACTTTGAGGACTCCCCGGGTCTCCTCGTAGATGAGACCAGAGATGCGCTTGACGCCCCCACGTCGGGCGAGACGGCGAATCGCGGGCTTTGTAATGCCTTGGATATTGTCCCGCAACACCTTCCGGTGGCGCTTGGCGCCTCCCTTACCCAGCCCCTTGCCGCCTTTACCGCGCCCAGACATTCTGAAGTCACAGCTCCTACTTAGCAGAAAACCGGGCAGCCCACTGTGATTGCCGGGCGCAGACCAGGGCTTATAGGCTCTCGATGCGGACCTGTTTGAAAACATGAAAAAGTGGGAGGAGCTCTAGGCCCCACCTCTAGAGACATGCTATAGTTGTTAAATCCAGGAAGCAGTCAACGAAACCAGCCTGATTTTTTTGTTGTTTGCTCTTTTGGGAAAACTTTTTCTGATATTTGGAGAAAGGTTCATGGTGATACATTTTAAAGTTAAAACAGTATGAGCTAATAGAATTTATATTGCCTTTTTTCAGCCCTTAAATAAAAATAGGCCAGATCCTATGAACGTTCCTTGTTCTGTCTCTCCCTCCCTCCCTCCTTCTAATCATGTTTTTCCAAACGGAATTCCTGACTTACTGTGAAACTCAATAAAAACCTGAAAAGCTTTACGTCTGAGATTGCAAAGCAATTACTTAAAAATTTTCACATGTGGGTCTTTTAAAGACATAGTAGGGGGAGAGGACTTTTTTTTCCCTCTTTTGCGGCCCTGCAGAGAATTAAGATACTTTCAATTGAAAAAAAACAAGCCCAGCTTCCCGGCCCCCACCTACACTCCACCCCCACCTCCCCCAACCCCCGCCATTCCCCTTTCAGCTGCTTCTGCGCAATTTGCAGGTTTTCCTGCCCTGCAAGAGCCTGTGTGCTTTTCAACTAAGTAACTTCCTATGGTTATTTAGTTGAAATATTGTAAATGTCTTATGTCATTCAAATCTCAGGTTCTCATCTCACATTTTCCACTTAAAAATTCAAAGTTCTTGTAAAATAGTGGATGCCACAATCATGACTTGGAATAATGATTTCTACTGCAAATCCCCTCAGGAGGTTCTGAATCCCTTCCTTTCTCAAGAGAATCCCTGAACAAAAACGAAAGTTTCTGTGAGGTGTCACCGGTCTTCGAAGGTGTCAGGACCCTGTCTTCTCTAAAGGTCTGACTGTGTTAAAAAGCAGCTGTTATTTAGAGGATGATTCATAAGTCTTTCCCCAGGTACTTAATTAAGATTCTGAGCAATGTATTTTAGTAAGTGGGGCTCTTTGTACCTGGTCTTGAAGATAAGCCTTTACAGCAGGAAGGCTTTATGGTAAATTTTTATTATATTTCTAAATGCTTATAGTTAACATTTGTTTCAATCTTTACCCATCTTCATAACCCAAAAGGTATTTCTTTTTCTTTTACTTTTTGTTAAAGATAAAAGAGTTGGAACACTTTCTTGAATGGCTGGAAAAAGTCCTGCATGGTCGAACTTCACTCCATGATTTTAATACTTTACTCAGAGGGAAGAGGAAAAGTCTATCAGATCTTGAAGGGATAAGAATTATTGTAATGGGGCTGGGCGCGGTGGCTCATGCCTGTAATCCCAGATCTTTGGGAGGTCGGATCACGAGGTCAGGAGATCGAGACCATCCTGGCTAACATGGTGAAACCCCGTCTCTACTAAAAATACTTAAAAATTAGCCGGGCGTGGTGGCGGGCGCCTGTAGTCCCAGCTGCTAGAGAGGTTGAGGCACGAGAATGGCGTGAACCCGGGTGGCGGAGCTTGCAGTGAGCCGAGATCTCGCCACTGCACTCCAGCCTGGGCGACAGAGCAAGACTCTGTCTCAAATATATATATATATATATAAATGGTAAAATAGGTTGACTTACTTATACTCACTTTCTAAGAAATCAAGGCTAGAATATTTTCAAATCAGAAATCTCTTGCTTATTAGAATAAAAGAAAAAAATCGTGTCCAAAATAGTAATAGTCTCAAAAACTCCTGAAAATTCCATCCATGATACAGGCGAAAATTTAAGCTAGTTTACAGAACTCATTCCAGGAACATCTCGTTAAAAACTGTATCAGAGATTTGTACGTCCATTTATTTGGTATATCTAAGAGTTGTTGGATGCTTACTAACGTATTTAATTTTCAAAACACTTTGATACAGATACAGGAGTCAAATAACTTATCCAAGATCACTGCTTAGTGGTGAAGCCAGGATGTAGGCTGAGGCAGTCTGGCTCCAGAAAGGCCGCCTTTATAAAGCATGACAATAGCTCTGAAGACATTTATTGAGTCCCCAGTATGGGTTAATCATTGTTCTAGGCAGTAATGACATTTACATAAATACTTGAAAATGTTATTTCAATGAAGTCAAATCTTTATTCGGATAGGGAGAAGGTAAATTTGTTTTACTTTAAATGAATCCACGTAAAATGTTTATTTTAAAAAGCAAGTGTTCAACATTACATCACGTATCGATGTTAACTGTGTTACTGAAAATGTTCAGGTAAAAATGAACTGACCTCGATGAAGTAGTAGAAAGTAATTTCTAACTAAAATAAAACAAAATACTTTAAACAAAACACTTTTTTTGTTTCAAAAAGCGTGGGTCCACAATTCAGGTATGTAAGAATAAACTGCCATTCTGACTTTAGTCTCTGGGCTCATTTACAAAGAGACCCGGGGGACCTCCACGTCCTCGTAGAGGACCCGATCCGCTGATCTGCGGCGCCCTGGCTTGCGCGGAGCAAGCGAAGGCCAAGACTTCGGCCTCTCCAATAAAACCTAGTGGCTCTTTGCAGGCCCATAGCCTCAAAGACAAAAGATATTTTGGCTAGGCGAGCTTGTTCCTCCCGTCAGCGCACGAAGTATTCACGTCTGGCCATCATTAGCTTCAAAGACTTAAAAGTGAACGATTGGCTGGCTGTGACCCGCAGGACCCAGCAGGGAGACCAGTGCGGTCTCCACACCGTTGGGTAGCTGCAGGCAAGGCTCTTGTATAAGAAACAGCCCACGGACCCTGTCCTGGGCAGGCAGAATTCCGCAGAGAGGCTGTTGTTTCGCCTAAGCAGCACGGGCTGCCGAGACAGAAACCTACCTGACTAGTATGGTGTATTATATGAGACCATCCACTTAGCATAGCAACGTCTACGGATAACCCCTGTAGCTCTTCTTCTGGATTGCTTTCTGTTTCCAACCATGTTTTCTTATTTCCTACTAGTTTATTTGCTTGGGAGCGAGCGTGGTCGTGGAAAACCCATAACCGCTAAATTCATCTGGGTCCCCAAACGCGGAGCGGGCTGGCCTCGGTATTTATGTGAGCGGCTATATAAATGAGGATTCGGAGTTTGCTCTATTGATTGGAGAGAGCTGGAGGAGGCGGTCTCTCTTCCAGAGCGCTAGTTGGGAGCGGCGCCTGCCTGTCATTGGTCACCAGAGCCAATGGGAAGGGGCTGCCCCGCGGCCGCAAAGAGTTTGTAGAGGCAGTTCGGAGGCGGTACGTTGCATTCCGGTACCGGACGCCGAGAGCGGTTTGTCTCCGTCTC
>NW_012104065.1:1175678-1195056 GCF_000951045.1 Mandrillus leucophaeus
GCGAAGGCCAAGACTTCGGCCTCTCCAATAAAACCTAGTGGCTCTTTGCAGGCCCATAGCCTCAAAGACAAAAGATATTTTGGCTAGGCGAGCTTGTTCCTCCCGTCAGCGCACGAAGTATTCACGTCTGGCCATCATTAGCTTCAAAGACTTAAAAGTGAACGATTGGCTGGCTGTGACCCGCAGGACCCAGCAGGGAGACCAGTGCGGTCTCCACACCGTTGGGTAGCTGCAGGCAAGGCTCTTGTATAAGAAACAGCCCACGGACCCTGTCCTGGGCAGGCAGAATTCCGCAGAGAGGCTGTTGTTTCGCCTAAGCAGCACGGGCTGCCGAGACAGAAACCTACCTGACTAGTATGGTGTATTATATGAGACCATCCACTTAGCATAGCAACGTCTACGGATAACCCCTGTAGCTCTTCTTCTGGATTGCTTTCTGTTTCCAACCATGTTTTCTTATTTCCTACTAGTTTATTTGCTTGGGAGCGAGCGTGGTCGTGGAAAACCCATAACCGCTAAATTCATCTGGGTCCCCAAACGCGGAGCGGGCTGGCCTCGGTATTTATGTGAGCGGCTATATAAATGAGGATTCGGAGTTTGCTCTGTTGATTGGAGAGAGCTGGAGGAGGCGGTCTCTCTTCCAGAGCGCTAGTTGGGAGCGGCGCCTGCCTGTCATTGGTCACCAGAGCCAATGGGAAGGGGCTGCCCCGCGGCCGCAAAGAGTTTGTAGAGGCAGTTCGGAGGCGGTACGTTGCATTCCGGTACCGGACGCCGAGAGCGGTTTGTCTCCGTCTCTGGAGTTGTAGGCGAGAGGTGATCATGTCCGGTCGCGGAAAACAGGGCGGCAAAGTACGAGCAAAGGCCAAATCCCGCTCCTCCCGCGCGGGCCTGCAGTTCCCGGTGGGCCGAGTGCACAGACTGCTGCGCAAAGGGAACTACGCGGAGCGAGTGGGCGCCGGGGCGCCGGTGTATCTGGCGGCGGTGCTGGAGTACCTGACGGCGGAGATCCTGGAGCTGGCTGGCAATGCCGCGCGTGACAACAAGAAGACCAGGATAATTCCCCGCCACCTGCAGCTCGCCATCCGCAACGACGAAGAGTTAAACAAGCTGCTGGGCAAAGTGACCATCGCTCAGGGCGGCGTCCTGCCCAACATCCAGGCCGTGCTGCTGCCCAAGAAGACGGAGAGTCAGAAGGCGAAGAGCAAGTGACCCTGACGCCGCCCTCAGGGAGCTGGCTCCCCCCGCAAGGGCCCTTTTCATGGTCATCCCGCAATGGTTTTGAATGTGCTGGATGTCATGGAGGGCCGGTGACATCTAGCGGGGAGGTGGGCGGCGAGGGGCCCGGCGGGAGCCAATAAAGTTGGTGAAAATCGTTTGGTCTAGAGAGCTGTATAGTCGCGGGGACCTGCCGGATGACCCCAGGGGAGGGGGGCGATTGGGAAACCCCTGGAGCAGGTACTGGTGGGTGGGCTTGAGCCACTCTGGACTGCTTTGGTCCGCAGGTCACCCTCGAGGCGTTAAGGGAGGGTGGCTTGGAGGTGGGCAGGGTGGGAGCGCACCTCGCTCTCAGTAGGGCAAAGGGGAGGCAGAGTCGGTGCGGCGAGGCCTCCTCCGGAATTATTTTTACTTCCCCTTCCCAGAGGCTTCGCTCTCCTGCCAGTTTGTGGGCACTCAGGACCAAGTTCTGGGAAGAGACCGTCGGATCGAGCTGGGCTCGGGGCAGGAAGTGTCTCCGGCCATATTTTTCAAAAAGTGGAGTAACTTTCCGTCTTGGAAGGGTGGTTCTGACGGCACGATATTAACTTAAGAGATTCTTCTTAGCCTAGTAGCTGCTGTGCTTTCATGCTTTGGATATCAGATATCTTTATATAGCACCTTATGTTCGTATTTTTTTAAATGAAAGAAACGTTCAATTTGAGTCATGAGGTTGGAAATTCGTTCCCCGGACAGTCATATTGCATAACATTGCAGCGCCTTTAGTCGTGAGTTACATATGCTTGAGCTTTTAAAGTGATGTTTTCAGGTTTCTAGCTTCATAATGATCCTGTCTTCAGATTATATTCTCTTTGAGACTCAGTTTGACTTTGCTTTAAAACAAAGCAAAAACCTCTTGCTTTTAGGGGTTCTTAAACCCAACAAATAACCTGTTTGAAATCTCTTATGTTCTCCCACTAGCCTGAAGCAATGACCTCATTCCAGTAATGTCTTTGGGAGTTGCATTGCCTAATGGCACGATATTGCTTTAATAAACATGTGAGGAAAGATAGGGCCAAATACTTAAGTGCAGGGAGAAACACATTTCAGACCAGGAATCCATATTTAAGAGTTAACACTAGTAATCATCTGCCCTTAGTTGACACTCCCATTTATTTCATCCTTCTCAGCTAATTTCATCCTGGCCCACAGACCCCACAAAAAAGATCCCAGTACAGATTTCACATCTTTGGACTCCTCTTTCCTGTGAGTCAGAATTGAAGTCTTCCCCCAAAATATATATATAAAATAATAAATATATATTATATATATTGTAATAAACATATATTATCTATATTATATATATTTTATATATATATTATGTCTTCATCCTTAGTAGCAGCTGGCCCATTTTCCCACTTGCACTTTATTTTGTCCCCAGTATTTATTGAACAGCTGTCTATGCCAGGCTCTGTACAAAGTGATAGGAGTAGAGCTGTGAATGAGGCCAACCAGATTTCCATTCTCTTGGAGCTCATTTTATTTTTATTAGTTCCTGAAGGCGGGACAAGGAACAAATACATACGTTAATATGAGAGATCAGCTTCTGTTAGTACTTGTACCTCTCTATGTGTGGATGAATGATGGAATTACTTCTCCCATGTTGCCACTTTTGAGGTGTACAAAGGTCAGGACGTACATACCTCTGTTAGGGGGCAAATTATTGGGCAGGTTCCAGATGTCCTGCTATTCACTCGCTGTGGTTTTGTCATATGTAAAAGTCATAACACCTGTTTTAAGGATTAAGCTTGTTCACTTACTGTGTGCCACATATTAGACAACAAATGGAAAAAAGTACGATGTTCTATAGGGGTATGGGTTTATCCTTATAGGTTAAATTATAGGTAAACATTAATAGGACTTTTAAAAAATGCCTAATTGTTAGAATTAATACTTGCAGTTACCACTTGGGGTCAGTGGAACAAAATGCATATATGGTTTTGACATTTGAGTCTAATTTCTTAAAGAGATGAGGCATCTGAGGGATTGTTACCAAAATGATGAAGAAGTAAGGACAAGGGACATCAAGACATTCATAAGAAAAAGCACCTTTGCCTTTCCCTGGGAAGATTCACAGGAGTCTGTGCAGCTCTTGTTACATGATGAGCAACATAGACAAGATACAAGGCATGGTAACTGCCCTGTCTCTACCCGCCTCTCCCAGCACTACCGTAAGGATTCTTAGCATCCCCTCACATACTTTGCCTGCCTCAAAATTCAATCATCTCCTCACCATTTTTGTTTTTGAGAGTTTTTTTTAAACCTGAATCGTTTATTGGCAGTTTAAAATGCATACTCCTACAAAATCAGCTCAGTCCATGATCCACGATGGACAAACAGTAGTTCTTGCTGATGTGTGATTGTTAATTTAAAAGGCCACTATTTCTTTAAGCATAAGACCATATGGGAAAAGACCTAAGACAAAATCTGGTGGGAATTGAATTCCAGTTTTTAATAGAGTTATAATCCATAGTTTTAGTTACACACACACATACTCTTCCCTGCAGAGATAAGCCCTTCAGTGCGGCTGTGGCTTGGCCAGGATTTGTTTGATCTTTGTTTTTCCTGCAGGGCCAGTCTTGTCTTTGTGTCCCTGAGGACTGGTCTGTTTAGTTGTGCCTGCCTGGAATCAAAAGGTTTAGTCAGGCTCCATAATTGGTGATGACTGGCATACTACATGCAAACCACAATGCCCCCTCCAGTGGTTGAAAGGTCGCATACCACGCTGTGTAAGAACTTCAGCTCTCTGCAATGAGACTTAAATTCAGATTCACTCTACTCATTAGTTATCTGATTTTTGGAAACTTAATCTCTTTAAACCGGTTTCATCTCTAAAATGGGCATAATAGTTTACCTCAGAGAGTCTGGGGAGGATTCAATGAATTAATTTGAGTGAGGACACTAAGATTCCCGTATAGAAATAGGCTCAATGAATAGTAGCTGTTCTTATTTCTATGTAAAGTGAGTAGCGGTAGTTGATGGGAGCTGTTGAAACAGGTAAACATACAGCATTCTAGCAATCCTATGACTTTTGTGATAGCAACCATAAAAACAATTTTAGTGACTGTTTTATTAATTAAAGCACATCCACAATTCAATGTGTAACAAAAAAGAAAGTAATAAATGATTAAAGCTTGTGAACCTGAATTTGCAGTTTTGCTTTTTTTGTGTTTGTTTTTTGTTTTTGCCCCTGAAGACAACCTAGTTTAGAATTTATGGCTTGTTAAGTCCACCCACACACATTAAAAATGGACCCCGTTTGTTCAATAATGTATCGAACAATATTATGTGTTACACCTGTGATTGGTAACCAGCTGCCAAGAAACTTACTATCATGGTACACACACTCAAAAGGAAGATAATAACAGAGTACGTGTAGAGGGAAGGAGATGCTCAGGGTGTTAACAGGAACAGGGAATATGGGTACCTGTGTCACTCAGCCAGGTGGGCACACTGGCTGGTGGGAGGTGTAAGCTGGGCTGAGAGGCAGCACGCACGAAGACATGGGGGTCAAAAGTAACTCCTGCAACTGGATTTGGATCTGAATCTAGGGGAAAAAAGTCTGGATTGGAGATAAGAATTTGGGAGTCATGACTAAAAATAGCCAGAGTAGATCGAATCATCCAGAAAGAACATATACATGTATAGAGTATAGACCGATATCAGAAATTGCCACAACCAACAGAATGTGAAGATCTGTGAGATTTAATCAATTGGCAGAGGAAGAGGCATCACTAAAGAGAGAAAAGGATGTGGCCGGAAGGACACCGGGAGAGAAAGTGTCAATAGAGATTTTTCCACAATTTGGATCGTTGTGCTGCTTCGTACTCCCTGCTTGCTTATACTTAAAGAAATGGTCTTTAAAAGTTACTACTTTTTTCCACACATAGGAAATGGTGACAAGCTGGCTCATGTTACTAATGGAATTGGGATCAAAATGCATTTTTACCCTTTACATTTTTAAACTGCGCATATGGAAATTCAAGGTATACATGGTGACAGCAAAAACATTTTTCTAAAAAAAAACCTAGAAGAATATTGGCAAAGATCCCTTAAAGATATCCTTTATCATCATTCTTTTTAGTTGAATATAATTTTTTACATATAAATTTTAAAGAAGTTTTAAAAAGAGGTAACTTATTCATAAAGCCAATGTAGGCATTTTAGAATGATTAAAACATGAGAAATTGGACTCTGACAAGGCAACTTTTTAAAAAATCAATAAATGTTTAGCTTTCCAAGAGAGAGAAATGGAGAGTAAGAGGAACAGAGAAGAAGCAGAGGAAGAAATAATGAAACTGGTTTCAGGCAGATATGAAATTATCACTGTAAAGCTTTATTTTGTTTTCTCCACAAGTGGAGGAAGGAAAACTTACATGTTGAAAATTGGATTTTAACATATACATACTTGAAGGAGAATGATGACTTGTTTGGGCAGTAACTTGGATCCATTTTGTTTTTTTTTTTTTGAGACAGGGTCTCCCCCAGTTGCCCAGGCTGGCGTGCAGTGTTGTGATCACAGCTCACTGCACCCTCCACCTCTAGGCTCAAGCCATCCTCCTACCTCAGCCTCCCGAGTAGTTGGGACTACAGTTGTGTGCCATCACACCTGGCTAATTTTTTTATTAATAATTTTTGTAGAGATGGAGTTTCACCATGTTGCCCAGGCTGGTCTCTAACTCCTGGGCTCAACTGATCTTTCCGCCTCTGCCTCCCAAAGTGTTGGGATTGTAGGCATGAGTTACCACGCTCATAGACCCTTGATAATTTTATCGAGCCATGAAATAAAAAAGGAAGCATTGCTTAACCCCAAAGTATGGAATCATAGGAGAGAGGAACCCTATATTCAACAAAATTATCTTTCTTTTAGACAAACAAGCAATCTGAGCATGAGAGTTTGCTTTCTGTTTTAAAGCACTTCTCAAATGAACTGTCCTTTTCATGTCAAAAGCCCAAGTGACCACTACAATTCCAAAATATCCCTGATGAAATTGTTGTATTAGAGACGGAAGTGTACAGATTAGCTTTGTAGTAAGACATCGTGAAGAAAACGTGTGTTTGGCCTGAAAGAAGTACAGTTTTAAATTGTGAAGACTAGGAGAAATGCAGTCGTATGTAAAGATGTGTAACCTCTAACCCCCAGAGTTTGGCCATGGGCCAGCTATTAGTCTAGGCAGACGAAACAAAATAGTCCAGTTCTCAGGGGCACATAGACAAGACTGAGGAAGACGTCTTAATCAGACTTGGAAATGGTAACCCCAAGCAAAATTTATCCTAAGATCTCTGGTCTGGAGACCTTCTGAACTCATTAGCACTTGGAAGTCACTTGCAAACAGATTTATCAGAACTATGTTTATAACTTTCCCTGTGGACAACACTCAATATTAAGCAAGCAGTAGAAGCAAGGAATAGAAGACTAAAAATGGTTTGCTGAAAGAATATAAATCTGATTAGATAATTTAAAAAATTCCAAGAGATTGTCTTCCTAGGGAAACACATAAAGTCAACACTGAAGTGCTTCAACAAAATACAGGAACTCAGTTCAATGTGAACTTATTTCCCAGCCATGAGCAAGTGGCACCTCACACAGATCAAGTCACAAGAGGTCTCAGATGTGCACACTGCGTTGAGAGTCCTGGTGCAAGCAATGAGAGCTTTGGATAAACCTGTAGTTTTGTCTATGCCCTCTAGCCAAAGACCATCAGGAACATATTTGTAGTTGAACAAGTTGGGATTATTCCTCTTTGCAGCAAGGGGGAACACATTCCATGGGGAAATGTGGGGTGTCTCAGTAAGAGGCTGTTAGGGCGTATTATAGGACTTGGGTTTGTGTTAGTTGATTTGGGGGCTTTGCTCAGAATTGCATGCCGTCAGGAAGTAGGGTGCAACAAGTGTTGTAAAGTGCAGAATGCAGTGAAACTAAAGCTGTAATTGATAAATATGCTAATGCATATTAGCCAGGATAGGGATTTTTTGTTCATTTTTGTTGTTTGGACAATGTTCATGTTTTTGTTTCTGTTCAGACATGATTACAGAAAGGTCTTGATTTTTATTTGATCTTTTTACGGCCACTCAGTGGTCTTGTCTCGTGTTAGTGTTCTGTGAATTGTGTATGTTCAACAGATCACCACAGTGTAGCTGTGTCAGGCCAACTCCTGGCAACAGCACAGCCTAGCTGATAGTCCAGATCAGTTGCTATCTGTCACGGACTGCTTTTCCCTTGCTCATTAGCTAAAAAAATGTGACACATGGAAGAATGGTTGCTCAGCGGTGGAAGTAGACAAATACATCTCAAGGCAAATGTTGGCAGTGCCCAAGCATCATGCAAAAGAGGGAGCTACTGTCTTCAAGTAGTTCAGTCACACATTTGTATATTTCAAGCATCCATATCCGCTAACAAAATCCTCATTTTCATGTTCATCAAGTAACTTTCTATCTTGAATTTATCTTTTTGTCCATGTCCTCACATAGGATAAGAATGTCCTTGTTGGCCGGGCGCAGTGGCTCAAGCCTGTGGTCCCAGCACTTTGGGAGGCCGAGACGGGCGGATCACGAGGTCAGGAGATCAAGACCATCCTGGCGAACACGGTGAAACCCTGTCTCTACTAAAAAATACAAAAAACTGGCCGGGCGAGGTGGAGGGCGCCTGTGGTCCCAGCTGCTCGGGAGGCTGCGGCGGGAGAATGGCGTGAACCCGGGAGGCGGAGCTTGCAGTGAGCTGGCATCCGGCCACTGCACTCCAGCCTGGGCGACAGCGAAACTCCGTCACAAAAAAAAAAAAAAAAAAAAGAAAGACCTTGTTTCTTGAACATGGTATTCCAGGTGTTCCTAATAATAAATTATGCTTTAAATTTTTTATCTCTATGTATGTATATTACTTATATTTATTTAAACGTATATATTAGGGAAATACTATGACCTCACTTTCCTCCCTTCTTCCAGTATCCTGTTTCCCACTGCCCAGCCCAAATGGAAGACAAAAGACAAGAAAGCCCATTGATGCCTTATCTACAGTTTAGCCTTCTGGAGGCATATAACAGGGTGGAAAAGTATAAAGACAGCATTAGGAGGGAAGACCTCTTAGTTGTCCAAATATAATATGAGCATGCATCCATTGCCAGGGTAAAGAGTGTCACTGGACCTTTTACAACATGAGAAAGGTTATTTCCTCACAAAACCCTTGTTATACAGAGTGTTCTAGCAAGAGCAAACAGTCCAGATGAAATCTCTGGTGTAAAACTTTCATAAGAGTAGTCCTTAAACGAAGTCTATAAAATTTATAGCTTTACAGATTCCAGCCTGTTCTTCTGCCATTCTTTATACCACTCACCAGCCATGTAAAACTATCTCTTGTCTCCTCCAGCAGGGAACAAGGGCACAGAGAACTCACACCCTCTTCTTTGCTTCAGCCTGTCCACTAGAACTAGCTCAGGCTTAATCTAACTGCAAAGCAGCTCAGGAAATATAGAAGAGAAGATGACATATTTTGGTGAGTACCATTGTCTCTGCCAGTTTCTTGGAGCATTTTTGCTTACTTCCTAGTTCTTAGCTTTGTTCTATTTAACATACTTCTGTTGTGGAGCTTGCCAGTTAATTAAAGTTCCTTTGAGAGTTTTCAAGAAAAGTGACACACACAGTTATATTAGCTAGCACACATAAGCTAACAGAACTAGCTAGTAGCCCCTGCCAAAAAGGGCTTGAGAAATATTCCATTTGTTTTTGCCAAAGGAACCTGTGCTAAGAATTGTTTTAAAACATTGTGATAGTAGAAGTAAAGAGCACTGCTTTTTCTTTAGATTCATGTGTGCCAGTTCTGAGCTCCAAATTAAAACTTCAAATTCGGCTCTGAGTTTTCTCAGTAGAGGGCCCTGTAGAGAAACATTGCAGTAAGAAAGGGCGTATTTCCATTCGGACACCAAGTAAGGGAGGCTACCTGCCTTCAGTGCAGGTTTCATCTTAGGAAACCAGGGTAGTGACAGAAACTGTGTAGCTCACAAAGCCCAAAATACTCACCATCTGGCCCTTTAGAGAAAGTTCGCTGATCCCTGTTCCAGTCTATCTGCAGAAACAAAAATGAAAAATACGAAGCTCCCCAAACCACGAAGCATCTATTGAAATAACTGATGTTGTTCTGCTAGCTTTTTATGGAGAAAAACTAGCAGAACAACATCAGTTATTTCAAATAGATACTTTCTAAGGTTAACCCTTAAGTTTTAAAACAATCTGTCTTAAAATTATTTCATCAAATACAAGGTTTTTTTTGTTTGTTTTTGTTTTTTTCCCATGAATACGTATTTTATAAATGAACTTTGAGGGTACAAGTGTGAATTTAAAAATACCTCCTTCTTTGGTCTAGGTTATTATGCAGTAAGAATAGTCTTAGGGGGAGATGTTGAATTTGTACTTGGCCTGGGTTTTACTTCCCTTTTCAATCAAGAAAGCCATCAAACATTCTTTGAAGGTAAGGTTTTCTTTGCAATAAGTTGCTGAAGCCCTTTTTCGCTTTTACAAAGAAGTTCAACCTTCATAAAAGTAATATGGCTTTTTCATTTGTGGGTGGTATGTTTTATAAAATCAGACAGGATTTCAGAGATGTATGTTTCCCCCTCTTCCTGCCTAAACTTTGGCTGTCATCTTCCTTTTTTCTTTGCCTCACTCCCCATTTTATTGGGATCAAGATTGCTGGGTATAGACAGTAATAATGAACAGTGCAGTTCATTCTGTTCTTCCTTGGACTATAAATTTTTCTAGACATTCTATGGCTAGAAACCTGTTGTATTCTTTCTTCACAAATACTGTTACAAAAGCCATTATTTTACATTTTTTACAGCATTTTAGAGTGTTAATTCTGCATATATTTATCTCCTGCAAAAGTGGTGTAACTCTTACTAAAAATGGACTTACCGTGGTATTTTACAATTTTAAAAAACACAGCTTATTTTTAAGCTTAATATGCCTGGAGGGGAAATACTCTGTGACTGGAATAACATGTCAAGGAAAAATGTGTTTGGGGACCCATGGTCTTCTCTTGCAGACTTCCGATTTATTTTTAAAAACATACTTTCTCTATTTGGTTGCAGCACCATTAGACCCACAGTGTATATTTAATATTTCTAAACTTACAGAGAAAATATTCAATTAAAAAAAAACTTTAAAAAAGTTAATATATAAAATTATAAACGTAAAATGAGTATGTCTTCACTGGCACATGGCATATATAGCTGATTTCCCCCCCAAATTGTTGTTAAAAAAAGATGCTTTAAAAATTTAGCATTAGTAAGTATTGTACTCACGGTTTGAGACAGATAAAGACAATGAAGTTTATTCCCTGAATTTCCCTAAGGTCCATGAGGGTAGGGACCTTACTTGATTTAGCTCACCACTGTATTCCCAGCACCTAGCTCAGTTGTTGGACAGTAACTGTCTATAGAATAAGTAAACTTCATACTCTCATGTCCCCATATCCTCAAGTATGTCATTCCATCAATTACCCCATCATTCTCCACCCTCTCCCTATTGGCTATTGCCCCTCAGCAAAACGTCTGCCAATTAAAATCCCTCCGTTCACCCAGAGCATAGCCACCTGCCTTCTGTCCTCTTTCCTTCATAAACTACAAGGCTTTCTTAGAGAAAAAAGTTGGGAGACAGTTCTTTTGGCTTTACAGAAGTTCTAGTTCCGACTTTTGCCAAAAGCTCTTATTTCTAAAAATGTAAAAATATGTTTTCCAGCAACTCATTAATACCTTCCTGGATCTAGGATCTGTATATGAAGAAAGTATGTGTGGCTCTGCTTGGTGACAGCTTTGAGCCCCAGTAGTTCTGAAATAACGCCGGTCTTCCAAACTGGCTGAGGAACATTTTCAGATGTTAGACCTGCTTTAGTTTGAGTTAGGGATAAAACTGTTCAGTTCTATAGGGGTAGTGACTGTCCCATCTTCTCGGCCTGAAGAATTACTTGAATGCAATAAAAATGATTTTTAAAATACTTATAACTCTCCCCAGCTATATATAAGGAGGTATTTTAATAAAGAGCACAAACGAGAATATAGAAAATGATAATTGAAACAGAATTTTGGATAGCATCTGGGCTGCATGCTGATTCCATGACATGGCAGAATATTATTGTGGTGATTCTTAATTTAAAGGGGCAATTGCTGTCCCTAAAGTGACACTTTGCTAAGGAAATAGTAACAAGTCTATCTATATACATGATTAAAGATTTTTATCATTTACATTTCATAGCTGTGATCTAACCATTTTTGTGAAAATATTATGTAAATTATGATAACAAGTGTACTCAGAATCAGAATTAATTCCCCTTTCCTGTGGATGCAGTTGATGTACTGTGTCACATCTTACCACTGATTTTCAGAAAATTATACTAGCAATATTAGGAAATGCCTTTATGATAAACTATCAACAGCTTTCTTATATTAACATGAATCAGAAATCTCCGAGTCAAGGCTGAGATGGGAAGATCACTTGAGGTTAGACCACCAGACTGGGCAACATAGCAAGACCTCATCTCTAAAAAATAAATTAGCTGGTTGTGGTGGCACATATCTGTAGTTCCAACTACTTGGGAGGCTGAGGCCAGAGGATCACTTGAACCCAGGAGTTTGAGGCTACAGTGAGCTATGATCATATCACTGCACTGTAGCCTGGGCAACAGAGCAGGCACTTGTCTCTAAGGAAAAATGATTAAAAAAATCGCTCCCAGAAAGAATACATGTTTCAAGTAAGATCATTAAAAATATTTCAGATCAAGTATTGGGGAGCAATTCTGTTTATGCTGAAACTGTAACTACAATATTGATACCATATGGTTTGATCCTTGATATCCATAAGGTTATCAAGGACAGTGTCAAGGATTGATAACATAAGGTTCAATCCTTACATCTAAACAATCAGACTCAATTCACCTGCTGACCTATATTAATATTACACTAGAAAACCAACCCAAAACGGTCTATTTAGTGCTTTGGCAGGATTTGCTTTAATATTAAAGAATAAATCAGTATCTTCCAAGCAAAGTCAAAACAAACAAAAGATCTTGAATAAAAGTCTAAAAATCCATCAAATAAATCAACTCTAAGAAAATAAATGCCTTGTATTATTGCACTACATTTTAGGTTATCACCAATTTTTGATAGTATGGGATTTACATGAAAGGCATTTGAGATACTGTGGAAAGTAACGTATGACTAAACAATGCACACACTGTATGTGTTTATGAAATACACACTTTGGATCACTGGATAAATCATGAGTCCTTTTTAAGTTTCAATACTCTCTAGTGTAAAATGGGGAAAATACCCAGAAAAGTCATCTATTAGGGTTACTTGGTAGATCAGTTAGTCATGAAATTAACATTAAACTTAATAGACTAAGAGTTAGTCAACATTGGTACATGAGTTTACATTAAAGCACTTTGTAAACAAAATGGTATAAATGCAAATTAATGTTATATATATTAAAATATGAATGAATAATATAAAAGCACACAAAACCCATCAATTCAGAAAGGGAAAAAAGCTCGCCTTTTCTGATTCTTTAATAGCTTAAAAATGGTTTAAAATGACTTTTGCCATTCAACTCGTATCAGTTCATGAAGCTCTAGAATAAGTAACCACTGAAGGTAAGCTATCTTTTAAACAATAAAAGCCAAACTATACTATTCCTAACACCTTTCAGTTTCTCTAAAGCCACTATGACAACCTTACAGGAAAATAATTACTCCTCTTTTTTATCCCTTAAAATTCAAAACGTAGTTTCTACCATGGTTTCAGTAAGATTCTCATTCTGTACCAGAAAGGCAGTTCCTTGAAAACCCAAGTTTTAAATACTTAACCTTTTTTTTTCTGTCCATAAACTAGGTATTATGTTTACACATTATCAGTAACACAGAGTCAGTATCTTGGTGTAGAACATTTATTTATTTTTCCCACGAATCACTGAAAGTTTAGGTCAGTGGGAAATAATTTTAATCAAATAATTGTACATTTTCTTCCCACACATCCTGCCTTGTATTAGGAAATGACATTGTGATCCATTTCATTACAAGTAAAATATTACAAAATATTTACAGGAAAATATTAAAAATAACTCAAACACAAAAGGCAAGATGAAATAAACTGTTTTTTTCAAAAATCTCTACTCCAGTGCCCACAGCACACAAGAGAGTCAAAACAAATAAGCAACTAAGATCCCCCGGTGATCACAAATTTCCAAAGAACTGGAGGAGGGGAAGAAACAGGATGAAAATGGTGGTGTGAAAGGGAATGGATGTTAGCAGCACTGCTTCAATAACTGATCTATTCTGGATGAAATACCCTCTTTTATGTGCAGTAAATTCTGAACAAGGCTAAATTTTAGGATATTCCTTGAACTGAAATTAGAAAATACCCTGACAATGGAAGCAGCTCTTTCATCTAAGTTTAATAAGAGCTTCTTTCTCCATGGGCCACTGTTGTGAACAGAAGCCTGTTCTGGCATCAAAAGCTGTCACAGTAGCCCTTCCATCTCTTTCATGAAAGCCTCATAGACATCATCCTTAGTTTGTACTGAGACAGGAACAGAAGGACCAGATTTGGGTGCTGCTTTGGCAAGAGGCACAGCAGAATCATCCTCTGACTTTCTCTGGGGAGCAGCAGTAGCCCCTTTATTCTCCCGACGTACTCTCAGTGCAGTGGGCACAAATCGAGTAATCTCTGCCTTGGGATTAGTGATCTGTGGCTTGGCACTGATGGTTGCTGTGGCTTTCTTCTCAATGGTGGCTGCACTCGTATCATCCGCCTTGGGTCGCTGAATCAAGTTGGGTGGGGCACTTAAAACCCCAGGGTTCGGCAAGGGAGCTGGTGGGAAAAGCCCAGGGGGGGCAGGTCCAAGGGGAGGCACCAAAGGTGGGCGCATCATGCCAGGACGAGGTGGAGGAATGCCTAAATGAATAAAATAGGCAGGATGAATACTGTAAGAACTAATACAATTTAACCACTATTAAGGACATTTAAATATTGGTTACTAATTTTTTAAAAAATGGATAACAACTTACAGAAAATAAGCTGAACTCATACTGGTTGCAATTTGAAACTCAGGAATATTTTATTATAAAACAGTATTTACCTTCAGCCTATATTCCTGCACTTACAGTAATATGTTCTCTTCTCTAAATAATGTTCTACTTTAAAATATAAAGTGACATCAACTGGTTTCAAATTACTATCTCAAATCTCACATCCCAAGATTCTATTCCAGCTGCACAGTGCAGATATTAGTAAGGACAAGGTCAGGAGACCAATGCCCATGCATTGTATTTCCATTACCATTTCCCCTGCACAAAAATGTAACAATGTGCAAGAAAGAAAATTTTAACCCTGGTCATTAAATGCACATGGAGGTCAAGCATGGTGGCTCACATTTGTAATCCCAGCACTTTGGGAGGCCAAGGCGTGTGGATCATTTAAGGTCAGGAGCTCAAGACCAGCCTGACCAACATGATGAAACCGTGTCTCTACTAAAAATACAAAATTAGCTGGGCGTGGTTGTGCACGCCTATAATCCCAGCTACTTGGGAGGCTGAGGCAGGAGAATTGCTTGAACCCAGGAGGCGGAGGTTGCAGTGAGCTGAGATCGCATCATTGCACTCCAGCCTGGGCAACAAGAGCGAAACTCCGTCTCGATGGGAAAAAAGTGCACATGGAGTACGAGAATGCAACTAATCACAATCTGTCATCATTACTGGAAAAGAACTCATGTTCTATGGACAGTCATACATACACAATATTCATATACCAAGAACTGCAGATTTGAGTTCTTCAAATGCTACTTTTAAATTAAAGTACCATATTTTATCAAATCTAAGATCCTATTGATTACATAAACTCATAATTATTCGGTGTACCACTAAGACAGAGAGAAAGAAAAAAAAAGCCCCAGATGGGGCACTTAAAAGCAGATCTTCACATGAAAGTGGGACATTTCAGTGTTGTAAACTAGAAATATACCTGCCACATAAAACAAGCCCACAAGAAAATCTGCATGTCTAACCTTGACACTAGGTAGAGGAAAGGAAAAAAAACACTCTCTGTAATTTTAAACTTTAAGTTGGTACTCATGCGGATGCATGGAACGGCTTCATAACTACAACTAAAACCAAAAAATTATCAAATAGAGAATTTAATCCCATGTTCTCTGGCTAGAAGTCCCTCAAGCGAACCAAGTGCAAATACCCACTGGAAGAACTCTACTTCAAACCAGGTCAACAACAACTTAAAAACCACCACCGACTGTAAGATTACCTCAGATTTCAGAATACTGAAATGTGACCATATATCTTAGAGCAAATTAAATAAACAGTAGGCAAAGTTTTTATTATAGAAATTGAAAGCGTCACCTGGAGGTGCAGGGGGAGGTAGCCTTGGTGGGGGTCCCCGAGGAGGGGGACCAGGAGGCAGACCTGGAGGTGGACCTGGGGGAGGGCCAGGGGGTCGGCCTGGTGGTGGTCCTGGAGGTAAAAGTCGGGGTAAGGGCCCTCGGAGTCCTGGCATTCCAGGTGGTCTCAGGAATGGAGGAGCTCCTGAAAAGGGAGAAATGATAAATTAATGTCACACAAATATACATTAAGTAATAATTATGGCTTAAAAGTAACTCAAATATGGTTTGACTTTAACCTGAAATCAGATTAACTTCAAAAACTTAATGAAACATACATGGAAACAGAATTCACTCAATAAATATCTCAGTACAGCCGGGCACAGTACAGCCACCTCACGCCTGTAATCCCAGCATTTTGGGAGGCTGAGGCGGGTGGATCACGAGGTCATGAGTTTAAGACCAGCCTGGCCAAGATGGTGAAACCCTGTCTCTACTAAAAATACAAAAAAATTAGCTGGGCATGGTGGCGGGCACCTATAATCCCTGCTACTCGGGAGGCTGAGGCAGGAGGATTGCTTGAACCCGGGAGGCGGAGGTTGCAGTGAGGCGAGATCACACCACCGCACTCCAGCATGGGTCACAGAGTGAGACTTTGTCTAAAAAAAAAATATCTGAGCACCAGAAAAATGGTACTGGATTTGTTGTGGATCTTTTCACTTTATTTCCCAACACTGACAAAAAGCGTACTCAATCACAGCTCTGCAATGCTGGAAATATAAAAAGGTGATAAGAAGTCTTAAATGGTTCCAGTATAAGCTGAAAATGGAATATAAAACACAATGCTTTGTCCCTACAAAGGACATGAACTCATCCCTTTTTATGGCTGCATAGTATTCCATGGTGTATATGTGCCACATTTTCTTAATCCAGTCTATCACTGATGGACATTTGGGTTGGTTTCAAGTCTTTGCTATTGTGAATAGTGCCGCAATAAACATACGTGTGCATGTGTCTTTATAGCAGCATGATTTAGGGGGGAGGGACAGCATTAGGAGAAATACCTAATATAAATGAGGAGTTAATGGGTGCAGCACACCAACATGGCACATGTATACATATGTAACAAACCTGCATGTTATGCACATGTACCCTAGAACTTAAAATATAATGATAAAAAAAAAGGCAAGCAAAAAAACCCCACAAAAAAACAAAAAAAACCCCAATGCTTTAAGGACCCCTTGAAACTCATGAATATATAGATAAAGACCACTAAGAATGACATAAAATATGTGACTTCCCTTTGCACCAATCGGAAAATGATTAGCTTAACTGAAGAAAACTTAGTAGGCTGACAACAGGATGAAGGACTAAAATCACAAATAGCTGAAAAGTTCTATGTTTTTTCATTTTATAATCTTTTTATACTTTCGAGCTGAACACTTAACAGACTAATCACCTTTGCCTCTAAAAAAGAACTACAACTAAAAAACTATGCAGATTACACTGACATTCAACATTCTTAACCTAAGAACACAAGACAGTATTAACTGTGTCTTACTCCCACCTGCTGCCAATTTAGAGCTAGGTCAACCTATCATATTAAAAAGCAATACTAAAGAAAGCCTCCATTACATGTTCAAGTTTCTGTCTGTTGTAATCAGAAAAACTTTGAAAACAAGAGTGCTTTGGAGAAAAACAGGTGGCTGTCAGTAGAACTATGAGTTGCAAACCATGGTTTAGGAATAAACAAGCTTTACTTGTCCTTTGAGAATCTTTCACATCTTAGAGAATCCCATTAGGAAGAAACAAGAAAACATGAACGCTAATAACACATATTGTTTTTTGGAATAACTTCGCTCTAACCTCATTTAAACTTTAGTCACATGATGTAAGTGTTTACCTGGAGGTGGACCAGGAGGGAGGCCTGTAGGTGGCCCAGGAGGCCGTAATGGTGGAGCAGGTGGTGGTCCAAGAGGTGGTGGTCCTGGCATGGGAGGTGCTTGTATCTGAGAAGGAGGAACAGACTGCGGCGGAGCCTGCTGCTGTGAAGAAGCAGTGGATGCGCCATCAGAATGGGATTCCTCTTTATGCTGTTTTTGTGATTGCTTTTCTGCTTCAGAGTCATCAGAATCATCTTCATCATCGTCCTCTGAAAATTCCTCTACTTCCCGTCCCTCCTCAGGGATTTCTTGACCTGAAAGAAATTTTAAAGTCAGTAAATGGAGTTGATTCACTTTTTTACAGTTTGGAGAACAGCAATGACTGAATACACATGGTTAATAAATGTGTTCTTAAAATTAAAAACCAAATAGTCTTCTTCAATAAAATACTTAGATGTGAAAGAAATACTATTCTATACTGATCTGTATTAGTGTAGCATAGTGGAATGAACTCAGGCTTTAAAACAAGACAGACCAATATTTAAATGCCAGCCCAACCATTTACTTGCTATGTAACTTTAGGCAGTCTATATAATGGTTCCAAATCTTATTTTTGTAAAACAAGGACTTATTACTTACTTGAAGGTTGCTGAGATACTAAATGGAAAAATGTATGTAAAGCAATTAGCGTCAGGATACACCAAAAGGTGATTCACTATTTTTTCCCTGCCTTACCTGCCATACGAAGCATCATGGCTTGAAGAGGAGTCAGTTCCTTCATGTTCTTCTTTTTCTTCCTTGATTTTCCAGGCATATCTGCAAACCGTACACTCAGACCTAAGGGGTCAAAGGAGGGAGTGGAGTAGATTGGGATCAACAAAATTCAGTAAATGTTTACTATGTAACAGTATAAAGTACTAGATATGACTGCTACCCACTACTTGGCAGAGGTGCAGAATGAGACAGCTATATTAATGATACGAACACCCAGATAAAAACAATGTTCTAGAAAATATAAATTATTAAAGTTGGTCAAAGAGGTGATAAGCCCAGAATATACAAAACTTAAATGGTAGTTGAAGATCTACTCCTTAAAGGCTACAAATAATTTTAGGAGGAAATTCAGCCACATTAAGTTACAGAAATTTCCTGATAAAGAGCACAGGAAAAGATGAAATGTTACCCAACTCATGAAGTTAGCTTAAACCTGATACCAAAACTCATCTATTGGCCAACATAATATATAAGCAAGTTATACATGTTTATAGCAGCACAATTTGCAATTGCAAAAATATGAAACCAATCTAAATGTCATCAACCAACCAATGGTTAAAGAAAATGTGGTATATATCCACCATGGAATACTACTCAGCCATAAAATGGAACAAAATAATGGCCTTTATAGCAACTTGGATGGAGTTGGAGGCCATTACTCTAAGTGAAGTAACTCAGGAATGAAAAATCAAATACTGTATGCTCTCACTTGTAAGTGGGAGCTAAGATATGATGATGCAAAAGCATAAGAATGATACCATGGACTTTGGGGACTCAGTGGGGAAGGGTGGGAGGGGAGTGAGGGAAAGGAGACTACAGACTGGGTACAGTGTATACCCTACTTGGTTGAGGGATGCATCAAAATCTCAGAAATCACCATTAAAGAACTTATCCATGTAACCAAACACAACCTGTTCCCCCAAAACTATCAAAATTAAAATTTACAAAAAGGAAAAAAATATATAAGCAAGTTGAATCCAAGTGTTCTAAAAGCCAGCAATGTAGTTCACTACAATAAAGAACTTACAAAGAACAAAAAAAAAGTTACATCCCAACAGATATATAAAAAATACTTATGATTAAAAAAAAAAAAAAAA
>NW_012104065.1:1195106-1225366 GCF_000951045.1 Mandrillus leucophaeus
AAAGAACTTACAAAGAACAAAAAAAAAGTTACATCCCAACAGATATATAAAAAATACTTATGATTAAAAAAAAAAAAAAAAACTCTTAACAAGCTAAGAATAAAAAGAACTTTTTTTTTTTTTTTTTTTTTGAGACGGAGTTTTGCTCTTGTTGCCCAGGCTGGTGCGATCTCAGCTCACCACAAACTCTGCCTCCCAGGTTCAAGTGATTATCCTGCCTCAGCCTCCCGAGTAGCTGGGATTACAGGCATGTGCACCCACGACCGGCTAATTTTGTATTTTCAGTAGAGACGGGGTTTCTCCATGTTGGTCAGGCTGTCTCGAACTCCTGACCTCAGGTGATCCACCCACCTCAGCCTCCCAAAGTGCTGGGATTACAGGCATGAGCCACCGTGCCCGGCCTAAAAAGAACTTCTTAACTGACTAAGGCTATCCATTGGACGCTGGATAGGAGTATTTTTAGTCAGTAAACATTTTAGGAGGAGAATAGTTTCATGTGAACAGGACTTTAGTTTTGTTTACCCTGTATCCTTAGTGCCTAGAAAAAATGCCGTGTGTATAGTAAAAACTCAATAAATATTAGCTGAGCGAATATCAACTCAGAGTTGGGATGGCCATTTTCAGAACATGTGTATTGATGAGAATATATAAGAAAAATGTGGTTGGGTGCTGTGGCTCACGCCTCTATTCCCAGCACTTTGGGAGGCCAAAGTGGGCAGATCACCTGTGGTCAGGAGTTTGAAACCAGCCTGGTCAACATGGTCAAACCCCGTCTCTACTAAAAATACAAAAATTAGCCGTGCATGGTGGTGGGTGCCTGTAATCCCAGCTACGTGGCAGACTGAGGCAGGAGAATCGCTTGACCCCCGGGAGATGAAGGTTGCAGTGAGTTGATATTGTGCCACTGCACTCCAACCTGGGTGACAAGAGTGAGACTGTCTCAAAAAAAAAGATAAAAGAAAAAAGAAAAAAAAAAAATCTGTCGGCAGAATAAAAGGAAAAGAAGGCAAGAGACCACATAGACCCAGAAAAAAGTGGAGCTGCCGTGGCTCTAATGGCTTTCTACTTTCCAGTACTAGTTCCTACCTAACAGTCCTCTATAATAATCTTTCATGACCAGCTCTATTATTTTTAACTAGCTTTTTTGTGTTTGCAACCACAATTCTTAAGACACAGCAGGAGAAAAATTTGTCATTATCAATATTAACATTAGTATTACATAGTATTATATATATATTCTGTTGTAGGCTACACAAACAATCCCAAAAGAAGCTCCAAAACTGCTGAGGTTTGATAGAATTGGTGTGCATTTTGCACTGTCAGTACCTATTAACGATGCTTAAAATTTTCTTGACAAATGTCCTATTTGAATTTTTTTTTTTTTTGACACGGAGCCTCACTCTGTTGCCCAGGTTGGAGTGTAGTGGCACGATCTCGGTTTACTGCAAGCTCCATCTCCTGGGTTCAAGCCATTCTCCTGCCTCAGCCTCCCAAGTAGCCGGGACTACAGGTGCCCGCCACCACGCCTGGCTAATTTTTTGTATTTTTAGTACGGACGGGGTTTCACCCTGTTAGCCAGGATGGTCTCGATCTCCTGACCTTGTGATCTGCCTGCTGCGGTCTCCCAAAGTGCTGGGATTACAGGCGTGAGCCACCGCGCCCAGCCTGAATTTTTTAATAATAAACATACACATTATAGATACAGTATGTTTCATGATTCCACTCTTGAGTGTACCTGGGTTATAAATATGATCCTGGTTCATGTAAGATACTATAAAAGGGCTTCAAAGGTAGATATTTAAACAGATTTATAAAATACAACATCAATGTTTTTCTTAATATGGCTATTCTCCTTTCCTATAACATACCCATAAAAATACATGTTTATGCTGTTGAATAGTTATACCTTTTACCCTGAAGTGAACTTTTGCATAGACATTTTTATTACACACAGTTTGTTTTTCCTCATAAACATCCACTGAGTACTTACTGTGTCAAAATTTTAGTATATAAAGATGAATATAGCTATGATCCCTACTTCCAAAGATTTCAGAGTACTCTCACAGATTCACTGATAAATTAGGACCTTCAGCTTGTCTTCTCTTTATTGATCAATACCATGAATCTTCATCCGCACATACCTGACTTCTTTTCTTCATTGTTGTCTCTCTCACCATCATCACGGTGCACAAATTCATCCCCGTCACTTTCTCCATCTGATTTGTCGGTGTCACTGTCATCAGTACTGTCATCATGCTTATCTTGATCCATGTCCTCAGGATAGCCATCATCTTCACTGGTGCTAGAAATATCATCATCATGACCTCGCTGGGCTGAAAAGGCGGAAAGGAACATGGAGAAGTAATATGATTGGACCCTCCATGACATGGTACCCAGAAATACAGAAAATTATCCTATTTAACTCACACTGTAACAACTCAACGCTTACAAAAAACCATTCCTGTATATAGCTATTCATACAGTCTAACAATATTTTCATTTGCCAATAATTTTAAACACTTCTTTTTGGTAATTTAAGATTTTTTTTAAAAGAGGTTCTACTTTGAAAACCCATTTCTTCCTTTAGCAACAATCATGCTTGTATACACATACACAGTCAGTGAATGTATACAACGATGCTCTAGTCTGATGACAATAAAGCTAAAAGGGAACCAGATATACAAGTCTTAAGGGATTAGTAGCAAGAGTGACATCTCCAAGGAAAGCCTGACTTAAAACACAATAAACATTTCTATACTTATGTATGATGCTTTTACTTGAGTAGATCCTATGATTTATCCAACTGTATGTACATTAGTACGTACATGGTATCCTCTCATTTACTTCCTAAGTTCTGAGGGTGGTGAACAATATGTTAAACAGGCCTAACACAAAAAATGATAGTTATAACAGCAAAGAACAGTCACTTCTCACCAAGTTCAGGACTATATAACATGTCTTCATCTCGCCTACGAGGGGGAAGATCTAGGGCAAAACCCACTTTACGGCCATACATCTGCACGACTTGAGGAGGAGGTGGACCAGGGGGAGGGCCAGGAGGTTTTCTGCCAGGGGGCAAACGTGGAACACCATGTCCAAGAAGAGGAAGGATAGAAACTGCCCGAGTTGGAGGTCTGTTAACAAAAAAACAAAAACAAAAAAATCCCCCCAGTAATCACTTAACGGTAATGAGATATTTATTTTCTCTTCTAAACAATTTTCAAGGGATTTATTTTACATTTAATCAAATGTCACACTGTTTACATCCACATTGTCTTTATTTCCCCCTGCATTAATTTTGGCACTGGACAGTCAATTTGTGCCTTTACTAAATGCTCTCTGATTGTGACACTGCTTCCTTACCCATAGGCTGAGGTTTTCTTTAGTATAGAGGGTGGCTGGGCACCAGGAAGTGGAATGTCCTGGATCAAAATGTTGGAAGGAGCATGTGGCATATCCGGCAAAGGAATACTCTCCACTTCCACATGCTGAGCATTCTGAAAGAGAGAGAACCATTCAATAGTACGATAAAAAAGTCATCCACTAACTAAACACTAAAAATGACAAGTCAGCTGTTTCGTAACTTGGACACGCTTTCCAACTAACATAAATATCACTAAAAACCCCCACAAAAATAATCTCACGTCAATACTTAACAGATTGTCAAAGAATTGAAAGAAATCTTCACTTTTAAAAATGCTAAAACCCAGCAGCTTTTTCTCCTCTTATCAGGTAATTCTTTTTGGATATGATTCGAAATAGCTGTTATTTAGAGAAACCCAACTGTTACAAGTATCTAGCATCAGACCCATCCTATTTAATATGCAGGGTGACAGAAAAATACCTGTCGGGCTGGGCGTGGTGGCTCACGCCTGTAATCCCAGCACTTTGGGAGGCTGAGGCAGGTGGATCACGAGGTCAGGAGTTTGAGACCAGCCTGGCCAAGATGGTGAAACCCCGTCTCTACTAAAAATACAAAAATTAGCCGGTTGTGGTGGCGTGCGCCTGTAGTCCCAGCTACTCAGGAGGCTGAGGGAGGAGAATTGTTTGAACCTGGGAGGCAGAAGTTGCAGTGAGCCTGGGCAACACAGTGAGACTCGGTCTCAAAAACAGAAAACAAACAAACAAAAATAAAAATAATACATGTCAACTAACAAATAGTATATATCCAGCGGTGGAGGTTGGGCTCATTAGCTTGCCTATGTTGAATTTCTGTTGTGTATTAGCTTAACTAAGCAAGTTAACTTGTGCCTTCATCTGTAAAATGGGAGACATATTACCTCCTTTACAGCAATTATAGCATTTGATTTTTTCCCATCTTTATTTTGAGGTAAACAAAATGTACAAATTCAGTAAGTTCTGACAAATGCATATACCTCATACTCCTTCCCAATCCATCTCTAATATCATCCCCAAAGGCAACCACGGCTATATCTTTTTTTCCTGCACAGATTAGCTGTGACTATTCTAGAATTTCATAAAAATGAAATCATAACAATGAAATAAACTTAGCATGTTTTTGAGATTTATTCATAATTTTTCTTTTTTTATTCCATGCTGTTTTGAGTATTAGATTATTCCTTTTATTGCTGAATAGTATCTGATTGTATAAATATGCTGTAGTTTAATTATCCATTATCCTATTAGTGAACACATAGGCTGATCCTAGTTTTTGAATTAATTTCTTCTGTTTAAATAAAAAGGATTAGATTTGCTGGTTCACACGGTAGGTATATGTTTAGTTTTAGAAGAAACTGCTATGAGGAAGAGGTTCAACATGACTAATTCTTCCATTAACTTTTTGAATCTAAGTACAGGTTGAGCATCCCTAATCTGAAAATCTGAAATGCTCCAAGATCCTAAGCTTTTTGACTCCCACATGATGCCATGGTGGAAAAATCCACACCTGACCTAATGTGATGGGTCGTAGTTTTGTTTCATGCACAGAATTTATAACATTATCTTCAGGCTATGTTAATTTCATGCTTAGACTAGGGTGCCATCCCCCAAATATATGCAAAAACAAAACAAAATAAAAAACAACACTAAATCCGAAACACTTCTGGTCCCAAGCACTTTGCATAAGGGATACTCAATCTGTGTAATATTTTAGTTTATCTCTAAAAAGAAAACCTTGATTACCTTGACAGCATCAAAATATTGGCTAAGTTGAGCCCTCTTCTGTTCATATTCTACTTCTAGCTTTCTCAATTCTTTGTAAATATCTGGATTCTCTTTTTCATAGAGTCGTAGAATACGTTCGAAGGTTTCACGCAGTTTTTTACGCTTGTCTTTCAGTACTTTCTCATTTAATTGTGGCTGTTGCACTGGGTTAAACTCTAAGAGAAAAAGTAGATTATGGAATTAAATATAAGAGGCCACTTCAATTAGGTATCAATAGGTTACATAATAAAAACCTCCATATATGTTAAAAATTTTTTAAGAGATCTAGATACCCAGACATACTCTTTTCAATTTTATTCAAGGAACTACAATATTTATTAAAATCCCCACCCTTTTTAGATGGCCACTAATTTTACCTTTCTCAGAAATGCCACCTAATTGATTTTCATCTTCATTGTAATAAAAATCAATTTTCACTGCTCTGTGCTGAAAACCTGGTGAAGATTCTGTCAGAATTGTGTTTACATACCATATTAGTCCTGTCAAATTTTGAGATCTATTAGCTGGGCGTGGTGGTGCATGCCTGTAGTCCCAGCTATTTGGGAGGCTGAGGCAGAAGAATCGCTTGCATCTGGGAGGCGGAGGTTGCAGTGAGCCGAGATGGCACCACTGCACTCCAGCCTGGGCAACAAGAGCAAAACCTCGTCTCAAAAAAAAAATTTTTTTTTGAGATCTTAGGCATTTTACTTGAACTCTCAAGTAAAATTTTTGTAATAAAGCTATGATGATACAATGGGATTACGAATAAAATATCTGGTGGTGTTTGACTCACCACTTAACTATAATCTTTATAACAGATCTGTATTCCTGGCCTAGCTACCATACGATCCTTTTTCTCCCCAACTAATCATGTGTCAACATGGGGCTTAACTGCAGGTCCTCTATCCCAAGAATAAGACCTTCAGGCCTGTCTGGTCAATCATATCCCCCTATCTTCCTTTTTAGTGAATCACTCAGAGATCAATGAGCACATGATCCAAACTAGGGCCAGAACCTTCCCTGAGATTTTAAATGTAGAGGTGAGAGACAGAAACTCTCAAGATTTTCTTTCTGGACGTGTTATGTAGAGATAAAACAAATCTAGAGCTGCCTGTGGCCTTGTCTCCCAATCATCACTAATTACACACATATATTCCACCTTCCATCCCAAGGAGAAGTTCATCAGTAGTAAGCTGAATGAGGCTAACAGAGACCAGACTAGACAGATGGACAGTACTGATGATGAGATTGGATTTTGAGGTTAGTTTCAGGAATTTCTCTTTTTTTATGTTCAGACTTCTTAATTAAGAGAGCCAATGCATGCTTTTTTCTGCCTTAACTAGTCTGTATTGAGTTTTATAAATTGTAACTAGACTCCTGATGAATAGTATTCTCTTCACCCCTTTCCTTTTTCTTAAAAGAATAACAAGTTTATCTTCTTCCTTAAATCCTATTAACTATTATTAATCTTGGTAATTTATTCAAATCTAGAGGGTGTTCTTACACTATACTATTCCTAGTGTGATTAGTAAAAGCACTGAATGCCTGAGCTTTAATCTCAGCTTTGCCACTACATAGCAGTGTGATCTTGAGAAAGCTATGTAATCTTTCTGTGCCCGAGTTTCCTTACCTGTAAAATAGGGACAGTGCAACTACTCTAAAAAATTGTGAGGATTAGAAAACTAGTGGGAAAAAACTGGTGCACAGGTGTGTAGCAAGATAACTACTCAAGAAACCTCAGTTATTACTATTAGCTCCTTTTAAAACAACACATAACATTTGGGGTCATTTAATGAAGGATTCTCTGATTCCCCAAGGAAAGTAATTATCCCTGCTGATATTTAGACCAGATGCAAGAAGTGAAATCAGCTACAGCTGAACTGGGAAAGATCTGGGGTCTTGAAGCCTGACCCAGAACTCTTACACAGGTTAGCTGCACAGATTCTTCCACATTATTTCTGAAACCTTGTAATAGCATAATGCCATGACTGAATTTTTTCTTGTACTGCATTTAATGTATCATTGAGGAGTTTCATTGCATCTCTTTTACTTACTACTCTGTTTTTGGGCAAACCATGGAACTTGTAACCATCACTTTAAAATGCTATTTTACAAAAGTGGCAAAGGGTAGAAGACAAAGTGGCAAAAACTTGACAGGTGAAAAGCACATGGACGTTAACTAGACTGTTTTATTTTCTGCATGTCTGAAAACTTCTATTAAAAAAACAAAATATTCTACATGTTCTAGTATGAAACAGAAAGGATATTTGTGGGTTAGGATAAAATTTCCAGTGGCAACATCAACAATTTTCAAACTTAGATCCAAAAAAAGATAACATGCAGCTATTTCATGTGATTCCAGTTATAACAAAGCAGCGATACTTACAATGCATATGAAGAGTGAATAAAATTATTCTATAAAATGTGAAAAAGGCAGAGAATCCTGGTATAGTATTTTATATATTTGGTTTTAGGTATTTGATGATTTTTTTTCTATATCCTCACTAAACAGTCAAGTATCTTTTTGGATATTCTGACTGGAAAAATTGGAAACTGCCTTATATTGACAGGGGTCTAATACATAGATTTACATGATAGTTGCCAACATTAAATAAAAGACGACAAACAAAAAACCCAAGGTTATTTCATAAACCAGATTTAAGTCTTCTCCTGAAAACCAAGCTGGCCAAACTGCTTCTGTTATCTCACAATAACAATTAGCTGAAAGCCAAATAATCACTTCTCTCTTATTCTGGTATATGGGGTCTCCAGTTTGCAACCGCCCTCTAGCACTCCATTTTGTCTCCCTGAAACTAACATTAAATCCAAGCATCAAATGTCCTCATGCTGTTCTGTTTTACTTATGCCTATGCTGCTTCACTCATTACCTGCCTGCCTCTGTATGTGTCAGACTGTTATAGCTGCCTGTTTGTAAATTCTTACCCATTTCATCTAGTTTCTCCATGTCTCGGATTATCTGTTTTGGATCCTTCATCTTTAAAACTGCAGCTCGAACCATCATGCGCTGTTTTTTGTTCTTAGAAAAACAAAAGAAGGCCAGATGTCAAGAAGTCAGGCACTCATGAGTTTTACTTCAACTTGCTTTAAGAATCTGAACAGAATAACTCCTTGGCTTCTGATCACTTGTTTCGACCACCAGAAACAGCTATGTAATTTTTTGCCCTAAAAACGTTTACACTTGTCAAAAAGATAAAGAAATGCTATTTTTAAGATGTGTTTTCTTAGTAAAGTATTTATTTGAGCTCTGTGAGGTCTTTAGCAGTTACTTAAACACACACACTTTAAATTTCTTTTTTTAAACCCCTTATGTTCTTGAAGACCTTGGGTGATTGTTCCTGCCCCTTGTTCTAAAAGCTCTGCTAGCTGAAGTCCAAAATTTGTTGGTTTTTTTTTTTTTTCCAAAAAAAAAAAAAAAAGGAAAGGTTGAAGCTAAATTCCAAAATTAAAGAATATTTTAAAATTTTGCAGAAGTTAATGCTAAACATGAAAACACAACTGAACATTATTTAAAATCTGTGTTGCTTCAATGTATTAAAGCACAATACTATAAAGCAAATCCTTTCTTATTCTGTTGAAGTACTTTGCCACAAATTCAACAGCTAAGAGGAAAATCCTAATCAGGAAAAGAAAGGTAATATATTTATAAATATTATAAGCCAATATATATATTTAAGCTAATGTAATATACATGTTAATCAGGAAAATGGATAAAGTGATCTAGCATCATGTTTATTTCCATCCTCATTGGTAGATTTTAAAAGTTATGTTTTAATAAATAACAAAAAAGAATTATTTTCCAAAGCATTTTTTAACTCACTGGAAAAGTAATCAAAAATGGCATTATAACTTGTAGTGAGCTTCTCTGCAAAGTTACTTCAGTTCCTAAATATAGTAAAGTTTGGCTTAGTATATCTTACAGTTTTTATAAAAAGCATAAAGCATCTTTTCTAGAAAATACTAGAAATGTTATTCTGAAACCTACTAATCCCAAACCACAAGATGTGCCAAATAGTACTTAAAGTTTTATAAGATGCCTCTGAAATCATACCTTCTTTAATTCTCTCTTCCGGGCTTCCTTTCCTTTAAAAGGAGAGAGGGAGATATAATAAAATTTTTGAATCTTGAACATTAGCATTTCCTTCAATTTCATACAGGTAATTCTTTATTGTGGGAAGTTATAGTATGCACTGTAAAACAGCAGCATCTTTGGCCTCTATCCACTACATGCCAAGAGCATCCCTCTAATTATGACAACCAAAAATGTCAAGACATTTTTGTTTAATGTTTCATAAAAAACAACTATGAATCTGAAAGAAAAAGATAACATAAAATGCGAAACAAGGGCTCGCAAAACTAATTTGCTCAAAATTTCAAATACAAAAAGAAAACTTTCAGCCAATTCTACTTTGCAAGTCAATCAAATCTGAAAACTAAAATATGGGTACTAATTTCTTTGCATGTTTAACGTCTTAATGTTCCCATCCAAACACTGAATATACAATTTATTCCTCCTATCACTGCTGGTCTTGTAATTAAGCCACAGAGAAATAAATTCCCTAATATGTGCAATTTTTAACACTCTCCTACTTCATCATTCCACACTAATGGACACTTACGGGCTTGGTCTGTGGGGTTCATAAATTTTCCACTCTTGGTGGATGATGTAGATCTCCGTCCCATGTTGACAATTTGTATGGTTTACTTGTTCATTAAAAAAAGAAAAACCTGTGAAGGTGAAGACAAAGAAATAGCTTATATCTCCTAAATTTATTTCTTCCTTTTTCTAGTCCCTACCAATCTCTGAAAAAAAAAATTCCTTTAATTAGAAATTCTGTGAGACTGTTCTTTCCTTAGTTTTGACTTTAATGTCCAAGAAAGATGGCATTAAGTTTCTTGACCATGAAAATTTAGATCTCCATCATTCTTTGGAAATGCGATGAGTGTGAAGACCACTTTGAATATCCTCAAGTCATTACTTTATCTTTTTTCTTATGGATCACAGCACTGACTTTGTCAACTGATAAAAAAACAACTAGAAAATGCTTTAACGATACGGCACAAACCATGAACATCAGAATTCATTAGTCCTTCTTCTATAACCTCCCTTTATTAACACGTAATTGTAAAAGAAGAATACGAACGGAATGGGGGTAATGGATCTAGGCTCAAAACAAACACCTCACCCTTGCCTCGCTCCATGGTTTTTCTTGGCATGTATGCTGTACATTCTCAACACTTCTAAGACACTAAAAACTCATTCATTTAAGCATATTTAATTCAGATATAATGCTTGACTCTCAAGAGTTCAAAACACAACTAAAAATGCAAGTATTTGAAATTAGTGCTATACTGAGAGCTCCCCAAAATTTAAATATTAAGACACATATTTTTCTAATACCTGACTCCCAATATATATTTCTTAAGGTAACTAAAGGGATACTTATTCTTGTTTGAGGAAAAAATATTTTGTAAGCTAAAACTTTTATTAACACAGTACCCTATTACATGACTTCTTCCTCTTATTCCAAAAGAATGGGGCTTAATTTTTTGAAGCATTCTTTCCAGTAACAAAGGTGGACAAATTTGTTTCCTTTTGCAAGTAGACACTTTTTAAAGGGAAGAAAGGGAAGATTTTCAGACCAGTTTGTTACAGTCAATGTGTCTTTCGCCAAGTGTCCAATTGCCCCCAAAGCCAGATGTTTCAGAAAGCCAGATGTTTCATAGCTGTTCTGGTGGCAATTACTTCAAGACGACGGTGTCAAAGGCTCTGATTTTTAGCTTCCTCATCTAAAAAATGGGGACATCAATTACTTTATAACAAAGCTCTGATGATACAACGGGATTACAAATAAAATATCTTGTGATGTTTGACTCACTATTTAACTATAATCTTTATAATGGATCCATATTCCTGCCCTAGCTACTATACACCCTGTCAAGTGGTTTCCTTCTCAGAAAAACTGGGGGGTGGAGGTGTGGGTGGGAGAGCAGCAGGGAGTAGGAGGTAGGGAAGGAGGAAAACATGCAAAATTCGTACAAATACAAGCTCTCCCATTTTTGATTGCCTGCGTTTTTCGTGCTTTCCTTTCTCAAGCGGGCTCATGTTCTGAATCTCCTCCCCCACAAATGAAACACAACGGATACGAATTACAGAGAATTTTACGGAAGATACGGGAGCTTAAGTCTGCAAAGATTAGTTTTTTGTCTACAAGCGGGGGCGACTGGAAAAATCAAGCCAAATAACCGTTGGGGAACTGTAAATAGCCAAAGAAGCTTCAATGGGATAGGGTCCAGGTCCACCAAAGGAGGCAACACCACCAACTGCCGAAACCATAGTGACGGTTGACCGACCATGACTCGAGGTACAAGACGTCAAACCTAAGGCTACCAATCAACGTGCATAGGAAGCGGCCCCAACCGCCCCGGGCGATGCCAACCGCGTAACCACTGGTCGCCGCGCCACCCCAGGCCCTGGAATACCCCAGTCCGCAACCGGGAGACCCCGCCGGGGAGAGGAGGAGCGGGGCAAAGGGACTGGGTGTCCCCCAAGCCACTGCGCGGGCCGTGGAAGGGACGAAAGAGATGAGGAAAAGAAGTAGAGCAACTCCATACACTCACACTTCTGCTGTGCTCCCAGGACTACGAGAAGCGGGCAGGGGGCGATTCCCGGCCTCTTTCACTTCGTAAGGGCCTTCAACTCGGCCTCTCGCTCTACCCCTGAGCTACCGCCATCTTGAAACCTCGCGCCCCTCCGCAATCCTTACGTCATTTCCCATTCCTCTGTCCCGCTGTCTCTTAGCGCACCTCGGCCCTAGAACCATAGAGAATACTCAAGAATTCCAGGACCAGAGTCTCTTCCGGTCCCATACAATACTCCATTGGTTGGTTGTCGGCTAAGAGCCCGCCTCATTGCGCTCATCTAGTACAATAGGAATTGAAAGAAGATAGCTGCTATCTCATTGGCTGACGGTCCTGTCTCTCAAGTTGGAGGCATTCTGACCTAGTTGCTGGGGGCGTAATGCGTTGACCTATCCGAGAACGGTACATTCTGCAGATGCAGAAGCGTTCCGCGTTTTGTGTCTCTTGGAATTACGTTAGTTTTTGGATTTTTATGTTTCTTATGACGCAAGCAGGTGCGATCCTTTAGGGGTGTCTCCGTTTGTAAACGAATACCCAGATAACATTTGCTACTGAGTTTAATCCGCTTTGTAAGCATCAGGTTATCCCATGTGGGCGTCTGGTACGTGTGGAAATTTAATAGACGCGCAGAACAGAACATTTGTAGACCACCTGAACAAATAAATCAGCACCCGTATTAGAGTCGCAAATTGCTTAACGGGCGGTGATTTATTATTTATTAGTAGTGTTCTGAAGAAGAAATACGGGGATACATATGCAGTCGGTTTTAAGTTTATGAGTGGCAAGGTTGATATATATTGGCCGTATTCCCTACTGGTCTATTCACCAGCCAAAAGTCCTCTATGATGTCACTCTACGTACGGGATTATTCACTTAACTCTAGGCTTTGCCCTTTCCTTACCTTCTATCCCCTCTTTCCCTGAGTCAGCCCCCACTTATTTCCCTTAAAGGTAAGTTTAAACATTTAAAAAACTATCTTAGAGGATACGCTTGGTTATTTCTAATCTTAACCAGACTATCCCTTGTAGGAAGTCTATTCTTACCACCAGTTATAAATATTTCAAAATATTGTTGGAGATACATATTAATTTTTGGCAGAATCTTTAAACTGCCCTTGAAGGTAATATGATCGGTCCTATACCTAAACTTATCTTTGTGTTAGGAAATTCTTGATTTGATTTTAGACTGAATTTGAGTGTCGGAAAGCAATGACAAGATCTGGTAGGTTAAAGCTGATAAACCAGGTAACACATAAAAAAGAAAATAATCTTGAATTTTGAAGATGAACTAAGTTGTAATATTTTGCAACTTGTTTTTTTTTTCTTCTTAACACCATATTAGTGGTCATAGTTTTGCAACTCATTTTGAAAAACAATGCGAGAAGAGAAAGAGAAAACAAACTGTTTGTTGGAAATATTAAAGTCTTTCATGTAGCTAAAATTTTTCCTGTAGCTAATATTATTAAGATAGGCTGAGCAGTTTTTATTTCAATACATTTCTTGTACTTGGATGGGAGAATCAACTATAACAAACGCAGTCTGGCATCAACAGCATATTAATGATTTTGTCAGTATAGACTAAAAGAGTCCTCATGGGAATTACTTACTGGCAAAGGATTTAGAAAACAAACACATCTGCAGAGATTCAGCTGAACCATTAATAGGCCTCTATAGCCTTTGGCGTTTTCTAAAATCAGGTAATTAGTGAAATGGCCCACCTAATGCGTCGTGTATCAAAGGCAGCTGCCTCCTTTTTGCTAGTGTTGAAAATGAAATTATATTAATTTTTCTGAAAACATAATAAAGTATGACTTTCCTTTAAATGACAAATGCTTTGAGAGTAGTGACCTTCTATTCTGCATCCTAAATGCATTTTATTCATGTGTAGCTGTGTTTTGCTTGCTTGTCTTTTAAATGTTTCAGTGTTTGAACATTCACTTGAGCGATATTTAATCATCACAATTGGTCAGGGTTGATTGCAGTTACAGAAACAGGACCTTGATGTTTTTAGTTTTGATTTTTACCATTTTCAAATCCATCCAGTTTACATTGTGTAATTAGTAGACTTTTACAGATCTGCTTCCTGTCCTAATTGAAGCAAATTGTTACAAATCATTTTTCAGTCTCTTCTAGTTTATGAAAAACAGATTTACTCTGATGGTCAAAAATATGATAGTATTTCTGTCTCATTTGAAGGTCTAGGGTTTGTGTCTAGGCAGAAGTTACTAAGTATGTTCCCTTATAACTAAATGATGTTTGAAGCTGGTGGTAGAAATGAAAGTCTCTGCAGTCAACGTAAAATTTAAGAATTTTAATGAAATTAGAAAAGGAAAAAGTAACCTCTATACTTGCTACTCTATGACAGCATATACCCCAATGTTGATCTGGTAGAGCAGGGTGTGAAAACATCCAGTGGGATAATTTTTTTTTACCTTATAGCGTCTAGCACCAACTCATCCAGGCATTGGCTCTAAACTCATCTAGTCATCTAGTCTTGACATCCCCAATTTCCCTCTCCAAATTGTTTATCCTATTTAAGTCCATATTGGAAGCCTATAGAAGATGAACCTAATCAAGGAAGCAAACACTGTTACTGAAAAGGAAGCAGAAAAACACTTCAGTGGCAAATAAGATGGCTGTTCATTTCATTTGGTGTTTGACTAGATTGGTGACCTCAGTAATGGCATGATTATATTTTTCTGAGGCTGACTTGAATTCCACCAGATGCTTCTCATAACTTTTGATGGCTGCTTGAAGCTGTGTTTTTTCCACTGCTCCCAGGATGGCACGGACAATCATATCTATGCCAAGGCCAAGAACAGCAACTCCAATACTACCAAGGAGAGAAGCACCAATTTGAGCTAACACAGTGACCAACTTGTTAATTATGCCAGTTGTGATATTTGAGCCCACAAGTTTAACAGCGACTGCACTGGCTGCAGATGTAGCTTCTCCCAGGATGACCGAAATAACCTTTTGCACTATTGCAATTTTCTCTGTTTCCTTTTCCTTAATATCCTGAAGTTTTCTATAGAGGGTTGGCTCTAGCTTGTCTTTTAGTGCTTCATCAACCTTTTGCAATTCCTTTTGGATTTTCATAATGGCTTGGATGATGATATCACAGTTTTCTTTGATGGTCCCGTCTCTTTTCATCTCAATGGAGGCCAGCCTGCACCCCAAGTGCGTATTTAGAACCTCAGTCAGCTTATTGGTGACATCGAAGCTGTCAGATAAGCAATCAAGGAGCTGTTGGTGAAGACGATTTACTTCTTGCCGCCTCTTTGGGTTCTCTGGGTAGAGGAAGTCACTTTGGGCCATATTTCCAATGTGATCGCTGAAAAATAAAATGGTAAATTTTTACTGAAAGTCTTAAAAAACGTCTGCTAACTGCGTAGAAGGGACTAGGAAATCTTTTTCTTCATGCATAGCAAAGAAGCAAGATGCTGTGTAAGGAGAATTCCTCAGAACACTCAAGTTTTTTTTTTTTTTTTAGAGCTAGAGTCTCACTCTGTTACCCAGGCTGGAGTGCAGTGGCGTGATTTTAGCTCACTGCAACCTCTGCCTCCCAGGTTCTAGCAATTCTCCTGCCTCAGCCTCCTGAGTAGCTGGGATTACAGGCACACACCACCATGCCCAGCTAGTTTTTTGTGTTTTAGTAGAGACGGGGTTTCACTGTGTTGCCCAGGCTGGTCTCCAACTCCTGAGCTCAGGCAGTCCACCCCCTCGGCCTCCCGAAGTGCTAGGATTACAGGCATGAGTCACTGTGCCCAGCCTCAGCAGGTTCTTTAAAACAGTTATTGTTACGAAATTTGGAGTCAGTGTATGGAAAATGTAGGCAACAGAATACAACCCTTTGATGGATAAATTAAGGTATTAGATTTTGTGGTGGTGGGAAATATTCATGTTTATCAGGCATCTGTTTATTAATAAGCATGATTATTTCTAGGTAATATTTAATAACTTTTATTTGAAACAGACCCCAATTTGAAATGCTTAGCTCTTGATTACTAGTGCTCCTTAGTTTCTCCAACCCCTAGTCGTCACATTGACCACACCTACCGACTGATTTCTCTGAATTTACAGGGCTGTTTTTTTGTGTTTCAATACTTGGTTATTTTCACTTAAAATATTCAAATTACTTTATATTTCTCTACAGGCAAGTTATTTGTTTTCTAAACCTAAGGGATATCCAAAGGCAACATATATATCATGCTAGAATCTTTAAAAAATTTTTTTCTTGTGATAAGAGTATATATTCAAGACTCTTTGGATTAAAATTTCATGTGAGGAGAAGGTAGGAACTATAAATACAAAAATTAGTCAGGCGTGGTGGTGCACGCCTGTAATCCCAGCTACTCTGGCGACTGAGGCAGGAGAATCACTTGAACCAGAGGTGGAGGTTGCAGGGAGCCAAGATGGTACCACTGCACTCCAGCCTGGGCAACACAGCGAGACTGTCTCAAAAAGAAAAAAAAGTAGTGAGAATACATCATAGAATGAATAAAATAACTTGACAGGAGACTTCAGCATTTGTTCTTTTGGCCCATGGTACCATTTAGAGAAAACAGTCATGTTCTTCTGTGTTTATTTGGGTGAAAAATCTAAATTTGAGCCAGTAAGAGCACGATGCTACTCAATATGCATACTTTGAGTAGCCTTTCTATGTGGCTGGCACTTTTTAAAAAAATTAAACTCGAGAGAAAAGAGAGAAAAAATGGAGTTCTCTATCCGTATCCATGTGGAATCTGGCACAGTCTCTTTTTAAGTAAACAACATCGTAATTAACTTGGACCCTATGTCTTCTAGCACCACAGTTCTTATTCTGCTTAAGGGGAACCTCAGAAGCATGGAATGAAGGAATGAAGATGTTTTTCTTTCAAGAAAGTAAACCTGAAAATAACCTATCCTCCAAATCATATGGATATAATTTGGAAATGGAAAAGGGAAAATTTTTCTGAAATTGTTTAGAAACATAAATAACCCTGTATGTTGTTAGATTTAGAAAAATGCACTGGAATCTCCTGGCAAAATAAACTACCATGGTCAGAAATTCATTTTTATCCTTGATTCAAATCCAGCACACATGCACATATATACAGGCAGGCACACGTGTAACAGACACACACTTCCACAAAACAATACTTAGAAAATCTCTAATCCAATTCCCTTTAAAGAAATTGCTTGTTGAGGATCCAGTAAATATTCTCTAAACACACAATGGATTGCAAACTGTAATTTGATAAGCACAGATTTGGACTTTGAATTTTATTTTTTCTTCTAGTAATTTTCCATTAAATGTTTGTCTTTTTTGACTCCCGGTTTTCAGATCTCATTATGAAGTGAAAACTCTAGTTTCTGACTGACAGAAGAAAATTAGCTATATTCCTCTTCAGACAGTTAGGCGAGAGGAGTTTCCTTATTCTGAAAAAGTTGAAAATATCTCTAGCAGCTATCATATGCCATTATATGAAGGCATAGTTTCCAGAAAAGGTGGGTGGTTTTATCTACCTCAAGATAAACAAATGGAGAAATGAACCTTCCTCCTGGATGGGAGGCAGAATGCTTCCAAGTGGTCGGCTCCTTTTCAGTTAACTCATTCTTTTAGCACAACTTCACAAATTAGTCGTAGAGTGTTTCTGAAAGACTGAACAGGTGAGCCTTATTTTTCTCAGAAAAAAAAAAAAAAGAACTCTTCTCCCCCCAGTATTAAAACACTATAACCCAACAAAATAGTAAAGAGTATGGTACAGGAAACAGAGTCAGTGAATTAATGGAACAAATTAGTCCCCAAAGCAGACTCTTCTCTCCATTTAATAATAATAAATTGTAGAATCTCAAATCAATAATAATCAAAATTATTACTCCATAAATGGTCCTGAGTCATGGGCTAGACTTTGTAGTTAAAAATTAATAACAACGTTGCTAGTGTCATACATGTAGAAAATTAAATAATAGCTAGAAGAAAATGGATAATTTTCAAATATCTCTATGGAGGAAGACTTTATAAGCCTAAAACCAATGAAAAAAAAAATCACATGCAAAAATTTGACTAATAAAGATGGCCAATGTAAAAAGAACTGAAAACAAGCTGGGGAAAATGCAAAAAAAGTACTGTTATTATTTTTAAAAAGCAGTGACAATCTAATATATAAGTGAGCAAACAACCCTGAACAGAGTACAAAAAAATAGTGTCTAATAAAATGGTGGGAAAAGTTCAGTCGTACTAGAAATCAAAGTGTAAGACACTGTATATTTTCAACTACTAATGTGTTTCCTCCTTTTAAGTAGTCATACTCTTGCACTTGCACTCTTACACTCTTCTTCATAGGATCTAGATATCAGTTCATGACTTTGTTCCAATAACGAGTTTGGCTAAGAAATGTTATGATGTGCTAAGAATTATGTTTCCCTTATAATGAAAAAGGACTTTTATTCTGAGTCAGACTTACCTTCCTAGCTTTTTTCCTAAGGGTAGGAAGTGGGGAGGGTTTTCTTGTGCTAACATATCTTCAGCAGGCCTGCCACCACACCTGCTCAGGTATGTCTGAGCTCCAGCTCTGAATACAGCTCCAGGTTATTTCTACACCCCAAATGAGATAAGGAGCACTGGGCAATTAGGAAGAGGAGAGGTGGGGATTGAAGGTGAAACCATTGAATTGTGTTTTGGATAGGTGAAGTTTGAAGAGCTTAGTGAAGAAGGCAATTATTAATTCATTAACAATTCGTCTAGTATGTTAGTACTTACCACGTGTAAGGTCATATGCTAGCACCACTCTGCAAACCATACAAAGATGAAAAAGACATGGTCCTTGCTTTTTTGGAATTTCTAATCTAGTTAGGAAGTTAAGACAGATTTGTAACTATAATGTCAAGTTGAAAGTAATATGTCGTACAAAATTAAAGGTATAGTTGGTATTTGACTTGTGCAAATCTGTTTTAAACAACCCATACTTTAATATATAATATATTGGCACTATGGCCATATGGAGACATTTAGTCATCTAGTAAGGTTAACAATTTGTAAGCTTTCAAGTAGATATTCTTAAATATGTGCTTGACAGTTGAGGAGAGGTTGGGCACCACATGGAGAACCATAGTTGGCAGGGTGCAGTATTTTCATTATTGCTCTTAACAATTTAGTTCTGACTCCCGAAGCGATAACTCCACTCAGCAAAACAAAAGCCTTGCAATTACTTGGAGTCACCCTTCTTAAAGGTCAGAGTTGTTACTCATGCAAGCTTCAAGTGATATTTTACAAACAACCCATAGTATTGTGCCCGAGAGGAGTTCTGTGCCATATACTTTCTCCATCTTATTCCATTTTCAGTGACGACCTGTCACTTTCAGAGATTGTGGCACCAGCAGCAAGTAGTATATTTAATCCAGCTCTGGTTACACCCATTCTATGGTAAGTTTGAACTTTTACATAATTTGAATTATCACATGATGGTGCTTCCTGTCAGTGAAAAATTCCACTTGGGGAATTACCATCCACTTTTGTACAGAGTTTATGCTATTATTTGAATATTTTACTGTAGTTATCCATGAAATGGGCTCTGTAGTGCACTGGAGCAACTGCTGGGGAACTGCCAGCCAGCAGGTGGAGCTCTTGGTCTCTGGGACTCCCGTTTTTCACTTGGGCCTTTGCTGGACTGGAGCAGCTGTGCTTTCTCTTGCTCTTCACATTTGGGATCTGGGTGGGTAAAATTTTATTTGATGACAGAGTTCTGTTGCTAAAACAAAGTCTGGAAACTTTTGACTTGTTATTTTATTAAAAAATGACAAAAACATCTGAAAGTGCTGATGCCATTGATCAGCACACCTTATGAAATGAAAATAGAGACAGAGGTTAGCTTGAGATGGATGCTTACTGCACCTAACCTTGTCACTTTTTTGAATTGAGAAGTCAACATTTAAGATTAAAGAGCATATAAGATATGGTAGAAATATACTGATAATTGTATCTAAAAGTTAAGGTTTATTTAATGACACCATACAGTTGTTTTAGTTTTTCAGAAAAGGAACCACCTTACAAAATGAAAATGTATTGATCGTCATATGTTCAAATAAAACTTTTTAGGATACTTCATGAATAACAGTAGTGCGTTGACTGCCAAGTGCTAGTGAACTTAGAAATTAATATCAAGATGATTAGAGAAAGTTTCATGGATAATGCAATATATGATTTGTGCTTTGATAGATGGTATATTATGGAGAAATTAAAAGTGAATGGTTTGGTAAAACAAATAATTTTTTAATATATACTTATTACCAGTAATATATAAACTTTTTTAAATAGAGGAGAAAAAACACCCATAAACCTACCATTTTATTTTTGATTTTTGTTATTCCTTTTCAAAATTTGTTTATATGCATAAGTATCTTTACAAATTTATCATAATAGTATAAGTAAAATTCATCATATTAATTTACTTAACACTTTACCCTATTTATAGTTTTAAAAATATTTTATTGGTTGCATATACTATTCCCTATCTTTACCGTAGTTTAATAAATCCAAAATTGTTTCACTATCACAAATAATATTCTAATGAGCATCATGATACCCACAGATTTTTTTTACTCCATTATCTGGATTATTTCCTCAGCATAAATACCTAGAAGAATTACATAATTAGTGGCATAAGTAATGGGAATTACATTTTTATTACTTTTGATCTGTATCGTAAACTGCATTCCAAAAGCTTTTTCTGTGCTACCCCAAATAAAGTTTTATGGTAGGATACTGGGTATCCTGCTGTAAATTTTTTACAATTTTTATTTTAGATTCAGGAGGTTCATATGCAAGTTTGTTGCCTGACTATACTGTGTGTTGCGGAGGTTTAGGGTGTGAATGATTCCGTCATCCAGACACTAAGCATAGTGCTGGTATCTTTCCAAGTCAAAGATAGTCCTGCTTAAATATTGTTGATTTGCAAAGTGTAAGGTTAAATTTCAAAAAGAGAAGTTCTTGCCTGTTTGGAAATACAAACTGAAAATGTTTACGATGAAATGAAATGATCTCTGAGATTTGCTCGCAAATCATCTGGAAAGAATAGTGGGGTAGGGTTACAGAGGAAAAAAGATTGGCCTTGTTTTGATAATTTTTAAAGCTGAGTTATGGGTACATGGGAGTTTATTATATTATTGTCTCCACCTCTGTGTATGTTTGAACTTTTCTTATAATAACAATTAAAAAAGAAAGAAAGAAAAACATGACCCCGTCTAAACCTCTGATGTTTAGTCATTAGTGCTCTCTGAGGTTTTACGTTTCTTCTTGCTGTCACTTTTCTTCACTGTCCAAATGGGGTTTTGCCATCATGCGCAGTTCCCTTATTTGGGAGTGTGGAAATAGGGTATAGGTAAAATCAGGAGCTTTTCAGGAGACAATAACAGCTTCTAACTAGTTCTGAGTCTCCTTTAATTCAAATAAAAACTGTGGCCTTTAATTAAAACAAAAATTGCTCATGATGTGATGATATACTTTCTGATATAAATTCTTTTAAAAAATGTTTCTGAGCAGAAAGAAGAATATTAAAGTCATTCATCAGCATTTATCAAGTGTTCACTGGTGAAACCTCTGCTGTATCCCTTGAGGCATTTGAAAAAGACAGTGTTCCTTGCCCTCAAGATGATAATGGCCTGTTTGGAGACACACAGAAAATGCTCAGAGATATTTAGATAGAACATAATTTATGAAAGAGTATAAGTACTATACATTTACCAGTATTAGATTCCACATTCATCCTTTTGCAGATAGGTTCTGAGTGCCTATATTAATATTAATGACATAAAAGGAAATGGTACTATCCATATAAACTTCACACATTCACACAGATATCATTTTATCCTTAATCCTTCTTAAAATTGATGTCTTTACTGCTTCTCTTCCACTCTGACTTAATCAGTCCTAGAAATTGTTAATTTTCTTCCTTCTCTGCTGTCTTCAGAGAAGGCACCAGGGAAGGTTCCTTCCAAATCACAAGGAACGTGTCATGGGATCCTCTTATAACAAAGCTGCTTTTTTTACTTTATTTTATTTATGGTTAGGATTCAAGACTGACGGCCTGTTTCAAATTCCTCCTCCTATTGAGAAAGAGTATTATATCAATAGAAATATCCACATTGCTTACCTTGCTGTGTTTCTGAGTTCCGTGGTCCCAGCAGTTGTTGAGGAGTATTGTTAACGTGCTTTTTCATCTGGTTTCCTCTGGATATTTCTGGTGGAATGTGATGACTTACAGACTTTGCTGGCCTCTGCTGGGTCCCTCTGCCTGTCTGGTTTATAGGCTATTTCTACGTGGCTTGGACCTCAGGATTCTTTTATCTCGTATTGATAAAAACTTAGTCTATGGTATTAAGTTATATAAATTGAAAGACTAATAGTGTGTAAAACTTATTTTTAAATTTCTGTTCTTTAATGGACTTTTTATTTTTGAGAAGTGCTATATAACTGAGCTAATTCAATTCAGTAGAGAAGATGGCTCTTTGATTGCAGCTCTCAGATTTTGGGGTTTTATCTTGTCAACTGTTCCAGATGTTAGGTTTCTGTTAGCTTCTGTTGCATTTGTACCTCTCACTGTTGCTGATTATTTAAATTCTCAAGAGATATAAATGCAGTTACTTGCATCCAATTTTTTTTTTCTTTTCTTTCCAGCTAGGAATTCTCCTCTTTATCACTCTTTCTCTTCCTATGTTGGTGAATTGTCTTGACAGTATAAAAACCTTGAAGTCCAACTCGAGTCTTTTCTCCGAAAGCTCAGATCAGAGTTTTCCCTGCTGCTTCTTCTGGCTTCTGTCTTCAGACCTGTTAATTCCTCCGCAGCAAAGACACCTGAGTCACAGGGAAATCACTCAGCCCCAGTGTAACTTAATGAAAGACAGCAGGCTTTACCCTCAGACAGTCCTGGTTTTGTGTACTCCAAGTACCACTTACTGGTCATGTAACCCTAAGAAAGTCACTTAGCCTCTCTAAGTTTTCCCATTGGTGTAATATGAGTATTAGTTAATGATTTATGGATTTTCAGAAGGTTTAAATGGGATAATGTTTATAAAGTAATTAGTTAGTAATTTATGGATTTTCAGAAGGTTTAAATGGGATAATGTTTATAAAGTAATTGCCATAGTGGCTGATATGTGGCAAAATCTTATGAAATGGTAGCTATTCATACATTAACAACAGTATCCCCTGGTGGAGGGGAGAGGAGAATGGGTGGGTACAGGATACAGAATCAAAATGCCAGACAGGCAGACAGGAGACCTTAAAATCTAAACATGCTGCCCAGTGATCCTAAAGAAGGGCTAAGTGGGGTCACTTTTCTACTTTTGTCCCAGTGGATCATCTTGCCTTGATGTATCCAGGGCCCCACCATGTACGGACGTGTGGCCAGTGTATCTGAACTGGGTATGGATGTTAAGTAGGATTTTAACAGATGTTTGGGGAGGATGGCAGTATAGAGGAGATAATACAGATGGAGGAAACACTGAGAGCAAAATTGTAGAACATTTTCAGGGAACAAAATCCGCCATGCTGGTGATACAAGGTGTAAGTGGGAGCAGTTAAGGGAACGTAAGTCATGGAAAATTGAAAACCGTTTGTAGATAGCCTTAAATGTCATGCTAGGAAATTGTATTTCATTCTGTAGGTAATAGTGAACCATTAAAAAATTTCTTTTTATTATGGGGCAATATTTGGAGGTTTGGATTTCAGGAAGGGTACGTTATGTAAACTTGATTAGTAAGTATGGACAATAAAGCATGAGTCACCAATCCCATTACCTACAGTATCTAGAAAAAATATGTCTGTCTCTTACCCTGTCTTAAAACAGTTGCGTTTTGTTTCTGAAGAGGCTATTGTTGAAGAGTACCATTTAACCCACTTGTTCCTAAGGTGTTTGTTTCTCTCCTATTTCTACCCTTCTCAACATTTATTGCCTACTCATCCACTCCTTTCTCTCCTACCACATAGTAGCCTAAGTGGAGTTGCCAAAATTAGGGATAAACAGTAACAAGGCAAAAGAATTATTAGAGAAAAACTAGAAGCAATATTGACTTCATACGGAGCCCCCTCATCAACTTGAACTTCTTTTTTCTGCAATCAGTTTCTCAGGTTGAAAACTTGAACTTCTTAAATCTTTCTTGACTACTAAAGCCAGTATTGCCATCAAATCAATAGTCAGAACTGAACTGTAGGAAGGAGGCAAATTTTCTTAGTGTAGATCTTGGAGTCAGGGTGGTTTTAGGGAATCAGGAAGGCTGATTTGACAAGTTTCACTGCTGGATTGACAGTGGTGGGAAATGAGAGTGAAAGCAATAATATCTCCAAACTTACCTGCATGTAGCTCTCACTTGATAGTTTCTTTTATTTAGAATGCTTTATTTTCCCGTGTATTCTAAAGCTCATCCCCTTCTTTTCCTAAAAAACTCTGCTCAAAAAGCATATATTCCATGATCCTGAATAACCTGCCTGATTCAGTTATGATTGTTTCAACAATTTGCCAGCACTTATGAATGTTGCTCTTAAAAAAAAATCAAGCAAACCTAAAAATAATCACCTTTTTGACCCAATAGCCTCCTTTATCTCTCTTTTCACAGTTAGACTTCCCAATTGGGTAGTGTACATGCATTGCCTCTACTTCATTTTCTCCATCAATTTTCCAGTATTTATAATCTAGCTTCTGCACATATTCCTGCCTCTTGCAAAATTGCTTTTCTAGCATTGCCAATGACATTGTAATGAGTAAACATAATAATTTACGATGTTTATCATACTTGCGACATTTGAAATTGCTGATCAGGTCTTTACATTTTCTTTTTCTTTTCTTTTCTTTTATCTTTTTTTTGAGACAGAGTCTCACTCTGTTGCCCAGGCTGGAGTGCAGCGGTGCTATCTTGGCTCACTGCATCCCCTGCCTCCCAGGTTCAAGCGATTCTCGTGTCTCAGCCTCCCAAGTAGCTGGGATTACAGATGTGTGCCACACCCAGCTGATTTTTGTACTTTTTAGTAGAGACGGAGTTTTGCCATGTTGGGCAGGCTGGTCTCCAACTCCTGGCCTTAAGTGATCTGCCTGCCTTGGTCTCCCAAAGTGTTGGGATTACACTAAAATAAAATACTTAAATATAAATACTTAAATATAAATCTAACAATATATGAGCCACCATACCCGGCCAATTTATCGTTTTTTCTTTAATGGATATATTTTTGGTATCATACATATCAAAGGACTAATCAGCTAACCAAAAATTACAAGATTTTCTTCTGTTTTATGGTTTTATGTTTTTATATTCATGTCCCATTTTGAGTTAATTTATGTATGTATATGGTATGACATAAAATCAAGCTTTATGTCTTTGCATATGGGTATCAGGCTTTTCCAGCATCATTCGTTGAAAAACCCTAAACTTTCTTTTTTTGTTGTTATTTCTTTTTTTTGTGTGTTTTTCTTTATTTCTTCTAAAAAAAAAAAAAGGATACATGTGCAGAACGTGCAGGTTTGTTACGTAGGTATACATGTGCCATGGTGGTTTGCTGTACCTATTGACCCATCCTTTAAGTTCCCTCCCCTCACCCCCCACTCCCCAACTGGCCCTGGTGTGTGTTGTTTCCCTGTCTGTGTTCATGTGTTCTCATTGCTCAACTCGCACTTATGAGTGACAACACGCAGTGTTTGGTTTTCTGTTCCTGTGGTAGTTTGCTGAGGATGATGGCTTCTAGCTTCATCCATGTCCCTGCAAAGGACATGATCTCATTCCTTTTTATGGCTGCATAGTATTCCATGGTGTATATGTGCCACATTTTCTTTATCCAGTCTATCATTGATGGGCATTTGGGTTGGTTCCAAGTCTTTGCTATTATAAATAGTGCTGCAATAAACATACATGTGCATGTGTCTTTATAGTAGTGTGATTTATAATCCTTTGGGTATATACACAATAATGGGATTGATGGGTCAAATAGTATTTCTGGTTCTGTATCCTTGAGGAATTGCCATACTGTCTTCCACAGTGGTTGAACTAATTTACATTCCCGCTAACAAGGTAAAAGCATTCCTATTTCTCCACACCCTTGCTAGCATCTATTGTTGACTTTTTAATAATCTCCATTCTGACTGGCATGAGATGGTATCTCACTGGTATTTCTCTGATGATCAGTGATGTTGAGCTTTTTTTTTTCCATACATTTGTTGGTCATGTAGAGGTCTTCTTTTGAGAAGTGTCTGTTCATATCCTTTGCTCACTTTTTGATGGGGTTGTAAATTTAAATTCCCTGTAAATTATGGATATTAGACCTTTATCAGGTAGGTAGATTGCAAAAAATTTCTCCCATTCTGTAAGTTGCCTGTTCACTCTGATGATAATTTCTGTTGCTGTGCAGAAGCTCTTTAGTTTAATTAGATCCCATTTGTCAATTTTGGCTTTTGTTTCAATTGTTTTTGGCATTTTTGTCGTGAAGTCTCTGCCCATACCTATATCCTAAATGGTACTGCCTATGTTTTCTTCTACGGTGAAAACACCTAAACGTTCTATATTAAATTGCCTTTGCATCTTCGTTAAAAATCAACTGACCGGCCAGGCATGGTGGCTCATGCCTGTAATCCCAGAACTTTGGGAGGCCAAGGTGGGCAGATCACGAGGTCAGGAGATCAAGACCATTCTGGCCAACATGGTGAAACCCCGTCTCTACTAAAATACAAAAAAATTAGCCAGGTGTGGTGGTGCGCACCTGTAGTCCCAGCTACTTGGGAGGCTGAGGCAGGGGAATTGCTTGAATCCGGAGGGGCGGGGGTGGAGGTTGCAGTGAGCTGAGATCGTGCCACTGCACTCCAGCCTGGTGACAGAGGAAGACTCCATCTCAAAAAAAAAAAAAAAAAAAAAATCAATTGACCACATTTGTGGGTCTTTTTCTAGACTTTCTATTCTGTTAGGTTCATCTACATATCACATCACCAATACCATACTGTCTCAATTACTGTAGTATATCTTAATATTAGATTGTATGAGTCTTCTAGCTGTTCCTTTAGAAAAATCTTTGTCTATTCTTTTTCCTTTACATTTACATATATATTCTAGAATTCACTGTTCTATATCTATAAAGAATCTTGATGGCATTTTTATTGTGATTGCATTAATTCTGTGGAGCAATTTGGGAAAAATTGACATCTTAACTACATAAGTCTTCCAATCCATGGACAGAGTTTGAGTTGACATCTTTGCTTTATAGGGTCTTTCAATTCATGGACAGAGTTTGTCTCTCCATTTACTTACATTTTTTTTTGATTTTTTTTTTTTACTTCAGAATTTTTTTTAAATCTTAGTGCATAGATTATGCACATATATTCTTAGGTTTATATTTAAGATTTTATTGAGAGAGTATTATAAATGATACTTATAAAAATGATTGGTTCCCTATTGTTCATTCCTAGTGAATAGAAAACAGTGGATATTTGAATGCTGACCTTGCATCTGCTAAAATTACTAATAGCTCTAAGAACTTTTGTGTAGATTCCTTGGGATTTTATATGTAGATATCATGTCTGCAAACAGAGGTAGTTTTATTTCTTCCTTCTCAATTTGAATATTTTCTTTTTCTTGTCCTACGTCACTTTCTAAGATTTCCAGTATGATATTAAATAGAACTGGTGAAAGTGGACATACCTGACTAATTCCTGGTCCTGAGGGGTAACAATTAGTCTCTTATTATGTTAGCTGTGGTTCTTTGTAAGAGCCCTCTATGATTAAGGAAGTTTTCTTATATTCCTAGTTTGCTAAGAATTTTAATTATGAATGGATATTGAATATTTAAAAATGCCTTTTCTGCATCTACTGATGTGATCATGTGGTTTTTCTTGTTTAGTTTGATTTTTTAATGTTGAACCAACTTTACATTTTTGGGATACACCTTAAATTGGGTGCGATGTATTATTCTTTTTATACATTTTTGGATTGGATTTGATAATATTTTGTTGAGGATTTTTATGTGTATGTTCTTAAGGAATATTGGTCTAGAGTTTTCTTATTTTTCTACAATGGTAGCCTTATAAAATGAGTTGAGAAATATTCTCTCGTGGACTTTGGGAGGCTGAGGTGGCTGGATCACGAGGTCAGGAGATTGAGACCATCCTGGCTAACACAGTGAAACCCCGTCTCTACTAAAAATACAAAAATAAATTAGCCAGGCATGGTGGCGGGCGCCTATAGTCCCAGCTACTCAGGAGGCTGAGGCAGGAGAATGGCATGAACCTGGAAGGCGGAGCTTGCGGTGAGCCGAGATCAGGCCACTGCACTCCAGCCTGGGGGACAGAGCAAGACTCCATCTCAAAAAAAAAAAACCAAAATGAATTAGTCTCCCTTTCTGTTTTCTGGAGGATATTGTATAGAATTGTTATTCTTTTTTAAATGATTGTTTGAATTCACCACTGAAACCATCTGTGTCTTGAATTTTCTCTTCTAGAAGGTGTTTAACTACAGATACAATTTCTTTAAGAAAAATAGGTTTATTCAAGTTTTCTGTTTCTACTTGGGTGAGTTTTCATAGCTTGTGTCTTTGAAGGAATGGGTCTATTTCATTTAGATTGTTGAATTTGTGCACACAGAGTTGTTTATAGTGTTCTCTTATTATCCTTTTTATGTCTGTAGGGTCAGTAGTGACATCTCATTCTTTATGTTGGTAATTTGTGTTCTCTCTCCTTTTTTTGGTCAATCTGTCTTAAAGTTTAACAATTTTATTGGTTTTTCTTTTCAAAGAAACACCTTTTAGTTTTATTGGATTTTGTCTATTTTTTCTGTTTTGAATTTCACTGATTTCTACTCTTTATTTCCTTTTGCTTACTTTGAATGTTTGATCCTTCTTTTCTAACTTAAGATAGAAGTTAAAATTATTCATTTTATATCTTCATTTCTAATATAAACACTTAATCTACAGATTTCTCTCTAAGCACTGCTTTAGTTTCATCCCACAGATTTTGATATATTTTCATTTTCATTCAGTTCAAAATATTTTCTATATTTTTGTGACTTTTTTGATTATTTAAGGGTGTGTTAATTTATAATATTTTGTAGTTTTTCGTGTATCTTCTTTGTTGACTTCTATTTTAATTCTATTAAGAGAACATTTATTGTCTTTTATATATATCAGAAAAGCTGCTGGAATTTTTTATTGGAATTGTGTTGTTTTTATAAATTAATTTGAGGAATACTGACATCTTAGCAATATTGACTGTTTTGGTCCATTAACAATATATATCTTTCTATTTATTTAGGTCTTCCTTAATTTTTCTCAGCAATGTTTTACAGTTCTAAGTGTAGAGCTATTTCATCTCTCTTGTCAGATTTATCTATAAATATTTCATATTTTTAATGATATTGTAAAGGTCATTGTTTTAATTTTAATTTCTGATTTTTATTTTATTGCTAATATATGGAAATACAATTGATTTTGTACATTTGATCTTTTATTTTTCAACCTTGTGAAACTTAGTTATTAGTTCTAGAAATGCATATTTAATGTAATTATTGATATGCTTAGATTAAGTATAACATTTATTATTAGTTTTCTGTTTTTCTGTTCTGTTTTTAAAATTTCTCTGTTTTCCTTTTCAAGCCATCTTTTGAGTAATATAAGTAGTTACTTAAATAATTGTGAAGTTTCATTTTAATTTGCCTATTGACCAAAATCTGTATTAGTATCCTAGGGCTGCTATCACAAATTACCACAAACTTAGTGATTTTAAACAACAGAAATGTACCCTCTCAGAGTTCTCAAGGCTGGAAGGCTGAAGTCAAGCAGGCCCTTGCCCCTCTGGGGGCTCTGAGGGAGAATCCATTCCTTGCCTCTTCCAGCTCTGGTGGCCATCATCAGCCCTGCATGTGGGGCCACATCACCCCCATCTCTGCTTCCATGGCCCCATTGTTTCCTGCTCTGTTTTCAGTGGCTACTCTAGAGATTATAATATACTTCCACACTTCACACAATCTGCTTAGAATTAATATTTTATCACTTCAAGTGAAATCAAGAAGTCTTTCAGCTACATAAATCTCCTTACCCTCTCTCCTTTATGATGTAATTTTCATATACATTGCGTCTACGTGCATTGAAAATCCCAGCAGTGCTATTTTTTGGTTATAATTTTTGCTTCTTTCTGTGGTCTGCCACCCACTAATTTGATTCCCAGGGGTCCCCTTTCCTGGTGTTCTGGCTGGAAAACAGTTTCAGCTCTTCCCATTGCAACTGGTTCTCATCTTGGGGCAAAGCAGTGAGAGAAAGGAGCCTGCAAGATCACTACCACCATCCCTGCATGACAGTTGCTTCTGCCCAGGGTAGAGTGGGAAGAGTGAAAAGGGGTCCACCCCATAAGGACAGCCTTTTGACTGCCAGTTGGCAGGGGCGGGGGCAAAGGACTGACCTCTGCTGTGCTTGTGAGATGTGTGTGGGGGTGGGGT
>NW_012104065.1:1226666-1227590 GCF_000951045.1 Mandrillus leucophaeus
TGGCTGCATAGTATTCCATGGTGTATATGTGCCACATTTTCTTTATCCAGTCTATCATTGATGGGCATTTGGGTTGGTTCCAAGTCTTTGCTATTATAAATAGTGCTGCAATAAACATACATGTGCATGTGTCTTTATAGTAGTGTGATTTATAATCCTTTGGGTATATACACAATAATGGGATTGATGGGTCAAATAGTATTTCTGGTTCTGTATCCTTGAGGAATTGCCATACTGTCTTCCACAGTGGTTGAACTAATTTACATTCCCGCTAACAAGGTAAAAGCATTCCTATTTCTCCACACCCTTGCTAGCATCTATTGTTGACTTTTTAATAATCTCCATTCTGACTGGCATGAGATGGTATCTCACTGGTATTTCTCTGATGATCAGTGATGTTGAGCTTTTTTTTTTCCATACATTTGTTGGTCATGTAGAGGTCTTCTTTTGAGAAGTGTCTGTTCATATCCTTTGCTCACTTTTTGATGGGGTTGTAAATTTAAATTCCCTGTAAATTATGGATATTAGACCTTTATCAGGTAGGTAGATTGCAAAAAATTTCTCCCATTCTGTAAGTTGCCTGTTCACTCTGATGATAATTTCTGTTGCTGTGCAGAAGCTCTTTAGTTTAATTAGATCCCATTTGTCAATTTTGGCTTTTGTTTCAATTGTTTTTGGCATTTTTGTCGTGAAGTCTCTGCCCATACCTATATCCTAAATGGTACTGCCTATGTTTTCTTCTACGGTGAAAACACCTAAACGTTCTATATTAAATTGCCTTTGCATCTTCGTTAAAAATCAACTGACCGGCCAGGCATGGTGGCTCATGCCTGTAATCCCAGAACTTTGGGAGGCCAAGGTGGGCAGATCACGAGGTCAGGAGATCAAGACCATTCTGGCCAACATGGTGAAACCCCGTCTCTA
>NW_012104065.1:1230790-1261120 GCF_000951045.1 Mandrillus leucophaeus
TGTGGGGTGGGGAGTAGGGGATGGGGGTGGGTGGCACTGCTGTTACTTCCTAGCACTTGAAGTCAGAAGTGTTTGGGGCTGCCTCCTGCTCATGACTAGTTGAGGGCAGACAGAGGGCTAGGTCGGTGGGGGTGGGGGGCTACCATTTTGCTCCCGGCAACTAGATCAAAAGGGATCTACCCCGTAGAGGCCCCTGCTCCTGATTTGCTAGGCAGAGTAGGTTTTTTTTGGAGCTCTCCCTGTTTGGGCATGTTCACAGTTCTAATTCCAGGCGGTCCTAGAGCCCAAGGTGGGATATATAGGAAGGAGGAAAAGACAAACAACAACAACGACAACAAAACACGCACCCTCAAACAAAAAGTCAGAGAGCTTCATTGCTTTGTTGTCCTTTCAATGCCGTACTCCCTACTTCCTTGGTCTTTTGTCATCTAGCTTTCAGCATTATCTGATAGGGATTTTATATATTCAGTTCAGATTTTTAGTTGTAATCAGTAGGAAAGATTGGATGGAGTGTGCTTAGTCTACCTTAACTGGAACCAGAGACCCTCTATGTAATTTGTAAAGATTTATCCAATATTTTCCACTACACTGAATAGTTGTCAAGGGTAATATCCTTGAGTGTAGTGTAATTCAGTATGTGAATCTATCCATATATTTGGGATCCAGCATACAGTATTTGATATGTGGTATAAATTCAGTGATAAAACCCTGTTCTACTCTGTTTTAATTATTTTTGTGATTTTTTTAATTGAAGCAAAGTATCATTTTTGTTTTAATGTTTGTATAGCTTTCCTGCCCTTGGCAGGAGTTATCCTCATGTTTAGACTATACTTTCAGTTTTTTATGGTTGCCAAATCGACTTTTAGTTTTCATTGGGATTACTGCTTTGCTTTGCAGTGCTGAAACTTCTTTGTTGAAGAGATGTCTTCAGAGTCAGAAAAGGATAAAGAGAGACTGATTCAAGCTGCCAAAATGTTCTTCTTTCATGTACAAGATTTTGCTTCTGTCACAAACACACTGACTGAGTTGTTTAACCGCAGTATGAATACTCAAATCCTTTTGATGGCTGTGAAAAACAATAGTAACATTAAGGATTTTTTTGAGCAAATGCTCAAAATTTTTAAGGAGATGCAATCTGTAGTGGATGCAAAACATGACAAAATTCAAAAGGAGTCTTTAGGTTCCAAGGTTGCAATGGCCATGTACTCTGTGTTTCAGAAGGGTACCAATGTAGAGGAGTTGCATCAGTCAGCTAAAGAAGTGTTCAAAAGTGCCCATACACCAGTCATCATCTCTGCGCTAAACAGCAGTAACATCCTTGGGAGTTTGGAATCTTCTCTTTCACACTTGATGAAATTCCCCATCATGAATCTTCAATTAAGTGACTTCTATACAGAAGACACCAAAGAGCAATCAGATGTCACCACATCGGAGAGAACCAGGAGTCCAGATTCTTCCAAAGCCACTATGATAGACACCTTGAAAAAACTGCAGGATGCACTAAAAACTGAGGATTCCAAAAATCCCATAGAGTCAGCAGCAGATTTGTTGGAACAAATTGTCAAGGCTATGGGACCAATCTTAGAGATTCTCCAAAAAGCCATAAAGACTATGGAAATGAATATTTCTGTGTTTAAGAAAGCCAGTGACAAGTAGGGATACAACAGAACTGTTCATTTCTGTCAGGAAACTAATTCAAATCTTACGGTTTTTCATAGTGGTTTCTAAGATCTTTTGGTGCCAAACATGGTATGTTAGAACATAAGTACACAAAAGTCATCTGGCAAAACATTTACCTGTAGTTTTGCTTTATTAAAATGAAAATAAATAATTCAGAAAGCCTGTTTGAAATGTCAGTCACTAAGAAGAATATATTGTTGAGAAAAACAAAGTGGTATTACATTTGAGGATGTTTCTAAATATTATGTTTCATCTTAAAGCATAATTAAAACAACCCTAAAGTAGTTCCCACTCAACTATTCCATTTCCAGTGAGAAGTCCAGGTAAACTGTAAATGTTGTCATTAGATAGACAATCTAGGCCTGGGAAACAAAATAAACTCAATTTTTGTCACTCATATACCAATTTCTATATACTTCAGTACCTTGACGATCAGAAGCCATCACTAAATATTTTAGATACGATTCATTCATAAGTAAATAAGAACAGTGAATGAGCAATAGTAGACTTTTCTTGCTTATGTGAGTAAGACTAGAGCAGATCGTTCATTCTCATTTGTCTCCTTCCGAGGTCTTATGATTAGGAGATTAGAGGTGGAAAAATGGAGGTGCTCTAGCCTTTCACAAAGAAAAGATTTTCACAGAGAAAACACTTGCAGAAGTAGGATATCTGAGATGTGTTTGTATTTAAAGAGATGAGATAGGACAATATCTTTGTCTACCATAAGTCTTTGGTTCTCATGCATTGTAAATGAGTGTGTACTCCTAAGACTGGCCTTGAAGTTAACTATTTCACATGATACCTGATAGAAACTCTGTTGAGAATAGGAAAAGCAATGATAACTCCAAGCCAAAGTCATCATTGTAATTACTACTGTCATTTAAAATCAGGAAACCCTTCTCCATCCTCAGACAAATGGTAAGAATTTCAGAATGTTTGGTAGGGAGGGTCAAGTGGATTTTGACCATTACCAGAGCTTGGAGGTCCTGGAAAAAAGGATGAGTTTCAATACATTAACTCTCATTTTCTCTCCACAGCAAAGCTGAAATCTTGCTTATTTGTAATAGGTTTCTATTAAGAACTCTATTATTTTCAAGAGGATGTTAAATTGATTCATTTGCTGCCATCACCTCTGAAGAAATATACACACACCCACACACACACCCCCACACACATACATATAAACACACACACACACACACACACACACAGAGGGTGAGAGAGAGGAGAAGGGAGACAGGACTCTCATTTTGCTACTTTTTCTAGACCTATATGTGTCTAGGGTTTCAATCTCCTTTTAGTCTTAGAATTATGTTTCAGAATGTTGCATGCAACAGCTAGGGGGATTCATATGGAAGTGAATGAGACAAAGACCAAGAAAAGTCTTGGTGCAGAGTCTTTCTGTGAAGTGACTGGAAGAATGGCTGGTGGCAGTTCACAGGAAGTCCTTGCCAGATGCCAGTGGGAATGACAATCAGGGTGTTAGAGATGGGAAGTGCCCACTTCAATAAAGATGAGTGGTCTTCAAGTGCTGGTGGCTGTTGTTAGGCTGGTGATCACTTACAGTGTTTCACATTTTCCCACTACTGGGTACCACCAGTCTGACCCTCTAATGACATCATGTCTGCTGCTGCCTCTTGGCTTATGGAAATACTGAGGAAAGGCTGTATTTTTTCTCAAACCTATTACATTTAATGTCTCTCAAATACTTTGGTTGTGGGTTCCTCTCATTTTCTCTAATATCCTTCGATTTTTGAAGAACAAAGTGGGGTGGACTCAGGTGTTTCTATGCTATGCCTGGTCTCATTCCTCCTCTAGGCTGTGAACATGGCATGGCCTAGCTGTTTGAATGAAGCATAAGTAGGGAGGAAAAAGTGAACTGCCACACAACAGAACACAACACATGATCATTTACTATTATAAAAAAGGAAATCCTATTCTACTTGTATTTTTTTTCTTTATCAGTTGCCAATGTTTGCTGCATCTTGGTATTTCTGAAAGCACCTAATTCAATAAATGCTTGTTGAATTTTACCAAATCAAGAGCTAGTTCATTCAGTGTAAATCAATTTGATTAATATCATTAGACAACTCAGTACAAGAATCCTGATTCTTCCAGCAAAACAAACTCTACTGAAATTTTCTTTCATTGGATTTTTTTAAAAAGAGTAAATAGAGGACTTCAGGATAATCTAATAAGCATATTAAAGAGAACACTTTGTTATAAAAATAAAGTATTACATGGGTTGAGTGTTTTTACTTTTTTAATTTTTCCTGTTTCAATCAGCTTCCTCAGGTTAAACAGTATATTTCTGTACACATCAAAAGGAGAGATGCATGTATTTCTTTAATAAAATTACTATAGGATGTAAGTATTCCTTATAGCACAGTCTCTGTTAACAATTGCATGAATTTACACATATTTGAGCATCCACTTTATCTTTGAAAGATATCCCAGCCTAACAAATTTATCCCAGCCGAAATTACAGTGGAATTTCTAAAGCTAGTCTCTTAGAGTTTCATAAACATGTAACTTAGACTTTGAATCAATTTAAATCAATACTCTATAGACTCCTTGCTCAAAAACTTTGACTATAGGGAGAGACTGAGGGGATGTGAACCATGTACATTTATCCTTAACCAAACTCATGAATCTGCATAATTTTAAGAGAATAGTTTCTGTCTCCAGAGATTTGATCTGTAAAACAGCAGCAGGAGTTAGAACTAAGTTATCTTTTTTAGAAACTTGGCTATTCCTCTAAGGATCATAATCATGTAAGTCACAGTGTTCTCAAATGTTGGTGTATAGCAGAATCATCTAGAAGACTTATTAAAACAGACTGTTCAATTTCTGATTCTGTAGTCTGGGATCGGGCTCTAAAATTCACATTTCTAACGAGTTCTTAAAGGATGCTGTTGCTGCTTGTGCCTGGAGAGTCAACGCTTTAGGAGAATTGTCTTACTCAGAAAATTATGGCTTCTCATGGAAATCAAATGCTTTTGGCTGACTTTTTAGCTTCACTGAGTGGCTTCCAATTGCCTGTCCAGCCCACATTACCCCTCACTCTCTGCCAGACCTGTCTGCTCCCTGACCTTATGCTGTACATACATCGATCATTCTGTATCTGCTTCTATTTTCTACTTTCCTCTAAATAAAACCTCATCTCTGATAGAAAGTTTTATCTAACCATAGGCCAGAGGAATCACATTTTTGTCTCAGCTCCAAGCATTTAATATTTGGCCTTGTTTTGGGCACTACACACTTGGCACATACTCTTTCTTGTTTTTTTCTCCTTCCGCTCACCCCTTCTCCCAGGCTAGAGCCCTAAGGGCTGGTTCAAATGCAGCCTCTTACTTAAAGCCTTCCAGCTGTCTCTTCTTGCCTAGGTTGGAAGAAATCTTTCTTTTGAATTGTTTTGAACAGAAAACTTGATTTTCGCCTTTTTTTTTTGGCCTTTCACTTGTGGCTTGCTTATGTTCTTAATTTCTCCCAAGAGATTGTAAACTCATGAGAGATCTGGCCTAGTGTTCTCAACTTTTAATCCCCAAAGTGCTTTGTACATAGTATGGCTCAATACATGCATTTCTATGGCACAGGGAAAATGTACTTAAGATGTTGGTTGGCTTTTCCCAACATAGCATGTCATTACTGACTCATCAATGCTCACTGGAAAAGCTTGCTCCCAAAGCCATGCCCCCAGGACTGTCTACTAGGTAGCCACCAAACTGCCAAAGACCCTATGCAAGTCACATAAATTGTCTGTTTGTAGAAATTCTTTCTTTTTTTCTTTTTTTGAGATCGTGTCTCACTCTGTTGCCCAGGCTGGAGTGTAGTGGTGTGAACTTGGCTCACTGCACTACCTCCACCTCCTGGGTTCAGGCAATTTTCCTGCCCCAGCCTCCCAAGTAGCTGGGATTGCAGGCGCACACTACCATGCCTGGCTAATTTTTGTATTTTTAGTAGAGACGGGGTTTCGCCATGCTGGCTAGGCTGGTCTTGAACTCCTGACCTCGTGATCCATCCTCCTCGGCCTCCCAAACTGCTGGGATTACAGGGGTGAACCACCATACCTGGCAGAAATTATTTCCTTTTATTGACCGTAGAGGCTACTGCAACTAGGTGACAGAGGTGATTTGGCCCTGTTAGTTTCAAATCCCAATGTAAAGAAGGATAGTACAGAGATGCCTGAGCTCCATGCTGGGTAATTTTATGTAGCTTATTCCCCATTCTGTTTCTTTGATCATGACACAGGCCATTCAGGAAGTCCCATGGAGAGTAAATAGATGGATCGATTTTCAGTTTTGCTGCTTCTTATCCAAATCTCAGAAGGGATAAGAAGCATGGACTTTCAAAATCCAAAATTACAGAGTTAGCCCACATCTTTACTCCATTTAGCCTGATCCCAGGGTCTTTAGTGATCATGATCAGGTTAAACAATCCCTTATGTCTCTACCTAAATTACTACCTGAGGGAAGCATTAGAGAACATTTCCAGCTATGCAATTCAACAATTTATACTTCTCTGCATCTGCTAGTTTACATGTAATGAGACCTCACTATATCGCTGATATTTGTTTGTAATCAGTGTTTTTTTCCTCTCATAATCTCTGTTAACCTTCACACATACCCTTATGTTTTCCTAATATTTAAATTTGCTATGAAGACTTAAATTTGCCATCAAGTTCTCTATAAATTAACGTATGAGTTTAAATTTTAACTTTTGTAATGTCTTAGGAACATCCATGAACACCCATTAGTGCTGGTGAATGAGATTTCACTAACATCTTTCATTAACTTTCCCTTTTATTTCTCAAGTTTCCATGTGTCTTCTCATCTGAGACCATACTAGCTTGATCTTGAATGCTCATAAAAATATCTGAAGAAAATTCACACCTTGATTAATCTCTGGGGTTCAGAGCTTTTCCGTTTGGTGAAAAATTTGTCCTTTGCTTTCTAACTTGATCTTCTTTGATTTGTTCCTATTTGGAATAACTAAATTAAAAAAAAAAGGAAGAGTCCTTGTATTCATTGGAACTTCTTCAACTGCTTGATGCTTGACATAGAAAATCTAATTCAAATTATGCAGGCAAAACCATAAGTTATTGATTTATATAATGAAAAATCTTGGACTATTCAGGTTTAGGCAAAGTTGGATCCAGAGGCTTATACACTCTCATCAGGTCTCAGTTTCTTTTCATTTATCAGCTCTTCCTTTGTTGTGTTAGGTCCTTTCTCAAGGAGGTTCAGTCTCCTCTCCTGGTGGCAGGATCTCTACTGGCAGCTATAAGCTCCTACCCTGCTTTCATTAATATCCATTCAGAAAAGAAGCTCCCATTCTATTTCCAATTGCATTTCCAAAAAAGTACCCTGATTGTATCTCACAGGCTCTGATTGGATCATTTTCTATTCCAGCATGAATCTTTGTGTCGATGAAGAAGAAATATATTGATTGGCTAAGGCCTGAGTTACAGGCCAATCACAGTCCGTGGGCTGAGCCAGCTTTGCATCAGTTGCTAGAGGGGCAGAGTGATTTCCCCAAGAGTACTTACGGTGCTCAGATTGAAATAAGGCAAAGGGGTGCAAGGAAAGGCATAAGAGAATTAACAAAGAGGAGGCCATGTACTGGTTTCAGTAGAAGTATGATGGGATCATCCTTCCTGGAAAACAAATTTCCATTTCTAGCCAAAAGACCAATAAAAAAGATTTTATTTAAAAATTTTTTTAAATAAAAGGAGTCACAAGATTCCTTTATACTCGGCTTTTGGAAAAGATGATGACACTGGCCAAAAAGGAGAGAGATGCAATAGCTATAGGATCAGGGATGCATTTCTTGCTGGAAGCTGTAAAAAACAAAACAAAAGTTAGAGATATTTTAGGTAGCAGAGTTTTTTTTTTTTTTTTAAACCACCTCATTTCTCCATTGATCCACTTTCTTAACTTAGAAAATTCCTAATAAAAGCATTTGAAGTTAGCTACTTAAAACACATTCTTTTAGATTTTTCGAACATAACTTGCTTATTTTGTAGATGATGAAACAGACACCAAGAGGTTAAAAGATGTACTCCCAGGTAACCCAGCCAGCTGGTGGTAGAGATCTGATTTTCCATCTTTATCATCACCAGCAGCATAATCACTGTTATCATTATCTCCATCTTAATTATCATCATCTTCATCACCATTATGAAAGTTAACGCAAACTGAATGCTGATTTTTTGTGCTAGTATCTATTTTGAGCCCTTGCTATATATTAACTTACTTAAGCCTCACAACAAACCTATGAGATTTTTATTGTCATTATCCTTGGTTTTTAGTTGAAGAGATTGTGACACAGAGATGTGAAAAAACTTGCCAGTGTCACACATCTCGTAAGTAGTGTAGGCACCATTCAAATTTGGCCAGTTTGTCTCAATTCTGCATTCTTAACCACTAAACTGTTTGTCTGTGTATTACATGTCCATCCATAGAATTTTTCATTACCAGGTGAGCAAGAAATATTCACATAGTCCTGTTTCGAGTGTGTGTGTGTATGTGTGTGTGTGTGTGTACTAACTACACATATACACCTTTCACAGGAAATGTGGGACAGGTTAGCAGTCAGTTCGGTGTGGAAGCAAAACTGGAAAATAAAAAAAAAATTGTCAGATATAACTAATAATTGACCATACAATGGGATGGGGACTGAAATGAGATGGGAGATGGAAACCCCGTAAAGAATAGTCTAAATAAAGACTGGAATCTCTTTTTAGCCAGTCTTCACTGATTGTTTCAGGTAGAAAAGATGTTTCTGGGAGGAAGAGATTCAACTCTAATTGCCTCAATATTTGCTCATATTCTTTGATAGGATAACCAGATGAGGGAGAAATGCATTTCTACTATTGTCACACTCTATCTGTCTGTCTGTCTATCTATCTATCTATCTATCTATCTATCTATCTATCTATCTATCTATCTATCCATCTATCTATCTGTGAGTTTTTTTGAATTTCTATATAGGAATGTGTGTGTGTGTGTGTGTGTGTGTGTATACACAAGTAGAAATTCAAGACAGAAAAGACAGAAATTTACTCTGTGTGTGTGTGTGTGTATATATATATATACACACACAGTAATTAGTAATTTCTGTCTTATTTTTTTGAGATGGAGGTCTCACTCTGTCACCCAGGCTGGAGTAGATACAGTAATTTTCAACACCTCAATTTTCACCAATATGAGTTGGCAAGGAAAATTAAGAGCATACATCTTTCTAAACTTTTGTCAAAGTTTGTGTTAAAATCGAATTATGTGAATCCCTATAGAGACCTAGGAAGCATTAATATTGCTTTAGCAGGTCAGTCATTAGAATGGTTCTCAAACGATTTTTTTTCCTCTTCATTGAGGCTAAAGATCAGAAGGATTTTCAGTCTCACCCTTTCCCAGTATTTAGAGAGCTTAAGGGTCTCTCTTAGGCCACACAGTCAGCGACAGAACCAGTATTTAACCTAGTGTGTCTGATTCAAGAGATTATATGTTGAGCTTCCTGGAATGTAAATGGCAATTCTGAGTCCTCACTGTATTTGACCTATCAACCATATTTATGATAGTGAATCACTCCATCTTCCTTGCTACTTACTCTTCACTTTGCTCTTAGGACAACAACTCTATCGGTTTTCTCCTCCCTCACTGGCCATTCCTTCTCCATCTTTTTTTTTGAGATGGGTCTTGATCTGTCACCCAGGCTAGAGTATAGCAGTGCGATCTCTGCTAACTGCAACATTGGCCTCCCTGGCTCAAGTGATTCTTCCACCTCAGGCTCCCAAGTAGCTGGGACTACAGGCGCACGCCACCATGCCTGGCTATTTTTTTGTATTTTTGGTAGAGACAGGGTTTTACCATCTTGCCCAGGCTGGTCTTGAACTCCTGAGTTCAAGCAATCTACCTACCTGAGACTCCCAGAGTGCTGGGATTACAGGTGTGAGCCAACACACCCAGCCTCTCCATCTTCTTTGTACTTGACCTTTTAAAATGGCAGTGTCCTGAGGTTTGGTCCTTGGACATTTTCTCTCCTTTATTTACACACTTTTGTGGGGAGTTCATCCAGTCTCATGGCTTTAAATAGCACCGATCACCCACTGACCTCAAATTTATCTTTCCATCCTGGGTCACTCCTCGGAATTCTACACTCATGCATCCAACTATCCACTCAACACTTCTGCTTGGGTTACTATTGCACAGCTCAGATATAACGTGTCAAATACCAAACTCCTGCTCTTAAATCTACTCCATCCCCAGGCTTCTCCGTCTCAGTGAGTGCCACCTGCATCCTTTCAGTTACTCTAGCCAAACCTTGGAGTCATCCTTCACTCTTCTTTTTCCCTCACTCTTCACTTCCAGTGTGTCAGGACCTCCTCTTGGCTCTGAATCTGGTCAAACCTTACTGCCTCCACTCTACCACCTTCATCTGTCATCTGAATGATCGAAATAGCCCCCTATTTGGTTTCTCTGCTGACCTCATTACAGTTTATTCTCTACTGGGCTGCTAGATCAGTTTTGACACAATCTTCTATGTTCTCTGCCCAAAACCTCTCAGTGGTATCCTAAGAGGAAAAGTCAAAGTCCTTACAACTGCCTTCAAGGTCCTATGTGATCAAATCTACATCATCTTCTGTCTTCACTTTCTACTACTTTTCTCTCATTCATTCCCATACACTGGCGTCCTTGGTGTTGCTTCTAACTTGGGGCATTTGCACTTGCTGTGATCTCTTCCTGGAATGCTCTTTCCTCAGATATTCATGGGACTGGCTCTCTCATCTCCTTTCAACCTTGGCTCAAATGTCATCCTCTCAGTGAAGTTTTCCCTGATCACCCAGTTTAATATTACCACTCCCTCCCATGGTGTTCCCTATCTCCTTACTCTGCTTTATTTTTCACCTTAGTACCTAACGCCTACCAGCTATGACATAATTTACTTCTTTATTTTGTTTTTCTGCCTCACATCAATAGAATGTAAATCCCCAAAGGGCAGAGATTTTCACCTATTTCCTTCCCTACACCTAGGATAGTGCCTAGAACATAGCCAGTGCCCAATAAATAATGATTTGTTGAATGAATGAATGATAGCTGCTATTACGAAGATGCCCAAATAAGAGACAAACATAGAGACACTACTGTCTTGTAATCATACTCATTCTTCAACAAAATTGATAAGCCCTCTTTATAATAATTAGGATGTTAAAAGTAGCTTCCTTTTAATTTTATGTCAGGTTAAAGTAACTAACTCTGTTGATACTTTTTCTTTATCTCTTGTATGGCCATTATCATTTCTACCCGGCATTGTTATCATTATTGTTGTTAGATGGACCATATATTTAGGAAAATAAATGAAAGACAGCTGTGCATTAAATTAATTACAAACTGAAAAGTGTTTTATTTGAGGATACCTCACATTTTTTTTTTACTTTTGTAGTTGTCTTTAGTTTTCTATTTGACTATCTCTTCAAAGTTTTTAATTTTCTCTTTACCTTTTTACAGTATTTTTTTAAAATTGGAGAACGTGATCTATTGACGGGTTGTGATATCAGCTTAGGAGGTCATAGTCGTCATTGTTTAATAATGTAATAAAATAGGTTAGAATGGAAAACACTAGCATTACACTGCCTGTGAAAAGGATAACTGTTGCATTTTATGAATATGTGTGTATTTGCATATTTATGTGTGTGTGAACTGACTTATAATGTAAATAGTCACAGTCAAGAAGCTTAAAAGTAATGGCAGTTTCTCAGTTATATTTGCTGAAGAATGAATGAATCCCCTGAAACCAGTCTGTGGAGAATACCGTCCTGGAATTCTTATTAGAAAACATGGGGAAGGATCCTATTTTTGTCATTTGTAAACTGTGAATAATTTTACGCAAATCACTTAAGCTCTCTGAATCTCAGCATTCACATCAGCACAGCGGAGTCAATAACCTGACTTACAGGGTGGTTGTAAAACCTAAACAGATAACGGGTGTCAAAGCATTTTGTAAACTAAACTGCTAAACAAATATCATTTTATCAGTGTATTATAACCTGATTTTGGTCATCTCTGCCTTAGGGTAGAAAGTCTGGAAGAAATACATAATGATTATAACTTCTATTTCATGGAATCTGAATCTGAATTTTATCAGACTGTTCAGAAGTAAATAGTCTCTTAAAAAACAGAAAAAGGCAAAACTGATGTGCACTATATCAAGTTAATCTAGTGTTTGAGGCAAATGCTATCTATAGCCTCTTTCTGTCAAAATGCAAGGAGCATGACTGTTAATATTTTAGAATATTACCTAGCAAAAACTTAGCACCCGAAAATGAAAAGCATTATTCCTTCTGCCTCTTCCTTTGTTTCTCTTCTTACTATCAATTTCACTGAAGCACATGTTTGTGCCATTAAGCCATTATCCCACTTCCATGTGCAAAGTACTTTCCCAGAGTTTCTCAGTTGTGTTTGAGAGGATGCAGAGACACCAATGCTATCACAGCATTCCCACAAGGTGAGTATCACTTCCATTTTATAAATGAAGAAACAGAGGTTAAGTCATTTGCACAAGGCCGCCTAGCTGCTAACATATGCCCAAATCTTTCTGGCTCCAAAGTTTATTCACTTTCCACCATGCCGTGTGGTCTCCCAAATTCATTCAATGACTCATTCTTTCATGCATTTATCTGAGACAGGCACTCTACTTCAAGGTCATTGTGATGCCACAAATAGGGTAAACTAATTTTAGATAATTGAAGCCCAGAGTAAAAGAAAACGGGAAGAAATAGAAATCTAATAAAATAAATAATAATAATGGTAATAGTAATAGTATCTCAAAAGTTTTGAGTACTTATATTTGTCAGATACTGTTCTAAGAGATTTTACATGCATTCATTCATTTTCTCCCCACCAGAATCGTACAGGTTTTTAAAAAGTGAAGTTTACATGTAAAATCAGGCTGACTGCAAACAATTGCCTATATTTTTCTAGAAACATGTTAGGAATTTTGATTATGTGAAACATTTTAACAAATAAATCCCTGTTCTTTGTGAATCCAACGATATAGAACAGAACATGTATTTGTGTGTCTACAGATTTTTGGCGTAGGTTATTTTGCTGAAGGAAACAAGATTAAGGGCAAATAACTAACATTCTGTTAACATATTCTGAGTCTTCCAATGGGCATGAAAACACCTGTTTCTATGGCAACGAGTATAGGTCATGTGAGGGGTGATAGAATAATTAGAGGGGAAAGTGAAAGCTGTTAGTTTAGAACGACAATTTTTTTCTTTTGCAAATTTACTTCCTAAAATTGTATAATGCTATTAATTTGATCTCTTGTCTCTCTAAAAGCAACCGATTCCTGGAAACTCTTTAAACTTGAGTCACGAGTTAACAGGACCGATTTTAGCATAAATTGAAGGACTGGGGAAGCTATGCTCTTTAATATACTGTCTCTTCTTTGGGAGAATTACGGTATGCTGGCTGGGCAATTTTAAAGGTCTTCATGTGGTCTTTCCAGTATCATGTCTGTCAGATCGAGAGGCAACAGGAGAGAAAACATAATTCACTTGGCTTATAGGGACTTCTGGGGACACAGAATAGCCTGTGGCTCCTGCTCGTGAAACAAAACAAGGCTGAAAGAATGAGAAACAACGTCCAGAGAAGATTTCAGTTTCATGAGGAGTTAGGTATCAGTGCTCCAGAACACCATCTGTGAATTCCCTAGGCTGGGATTAGTGGAGCAGTGAAGTGGGAAATAGCAGCTATCTAGAAAGTCAGGTTTGGGGAGAGTCTGCTGACCTCACTTCCTCCCTGTTAAGGACCCCAGATAAGACAGACACAGTACCTCCTTCCTCTTATTGTTCATGTATGGATCAGTCCGATACTGCTCCAGAATGTTGGGGTAAGTACTACTTATCAAGAAATGACTTTCTGATGTTCCTTAGCTTATGCATTGAGAGAAAAACAAAGAAACAAACAACAATCAACACTGTAGCGAATCACTGAAAACATTCTGAAGGCAATCAAACTTTTTTTTTTGAGACGGAGGCTCGCTCTGTTGCCCAGGCTGGAGTGCAGTGGCGCAATCTCGGCTCACTGCAACCTCTGCCTCCTGGGTTCAATCGATTCTCCTGCCTCAGCCTCCCGAGTAGCTGGGATTACAGGTGCATGCCACCATGCCTGGCTAATTTTTGTATTTTTAGTAGAGATGGGGTTTCACTATGTCGGTCAGGCTGGTCTCGATCTCCTAACCTTGTGATCCACTTGCTTCGGCCTCCCAAAGTGCTGAGATTATAGGCTTGAGCCACTGCACCTGGCCGGCAATCAAACATTTTTTAAATCAGAAGAGGTAGATATTGTGTACTGTCCAAGACCATATTCAGTAGTGCCCCCTTATCCTTAGTGGATACATTCCAAGACATTCAGTGGATGCCTGAAACTACAGGTAGTACTGAACCCTATGTTATTTTCCTGTACATATACCACCAATGATGAAGTTTGAAGTGCGGCAGCAAAACTAGCATGAATTTCTTTTTCGTTCTTCACAATTCCACAGGTAGAAGATTCATTTTTACTGTAGATCTTAGCAGCCTCAGCATACAATTTTTTCTTTTTTTCTATTAAGTCGAGACCTTTAAACTTTTCATTCAAAGGAGGCACTTCCTCTTGGGCATATCTGAATCGCCAAGATCACTATTCTTGCACTTTGGGGCCATTATGAAACAAAATGAGGGTCACTTGAAAACAGACACTGCAATACTGAAACAGCAGATCTTATAACCGAGAAGGCTACTAAGTGACACACAGTGTAGACTGTGGATCGCCCAAACAAAGGGATGATTCACATCCCGAGAGGGAAGGCACAAGATTTCATCACACCACTCAGAATGGCATACAATTTAAAACTTAGGAATTATTTATCTTTGGAATTGTCCATTTAATATGTTCTATGGGTAACTGAAACCACAGAAAGCAAAACCATAGGTAAGGGGGCACTACTGCAATTTTTTGCCCTCAACTAAATGACTGTGATGCCAACTAGCCAATGGCAGATGAGGCTTAAGTAGGTCAGGTGGAACCAGAGGATGGAGCAGCCTTCTCTGCAACCCTTAGTCAGAGTCTGGGGTCAAAGGAAGAAAGGCATCCCTGCAATGTGAGCTTATTCCTTTCCCTCTTTTACCTTCTCAGATAGTTTCATAGCTGTGGAGGGTGAGAAGATGCTCCAATTCCAGCTCTTGGCTGATTATATGATGCCTCTGACCTATCTCTTCCCTCTTCACTTCAATTTATAAAGAAAATATTATCCTCCATGACCAGTGGTATTTTTTATTCTGCCATTTACAAGCTTTGCCGCATGGCCACACAAGCTTCTAATTGATAAATTTCTGAGAAAAATTTAGTTATGGTAACTCACAGTGCAAGTGACCATGTCGATCATTTACATTGTGACAACAGCTTACTTTTGACTAGCGGTTGAAGCTTCTAGAATATTTTCCCTTCTTCAAATATTGGAACTGTTTTTAATTAATTGTGTTATATGGTAATGTGGTCTAAGGCTTAGATTGCTTAGAGATGTAAAAGGGAATGCTTCATTCATTCACCATTCAACAAAATAGGCTGGGCACTTCTATGTGCCAGAGGACTGAAGTTAGTAATAGCTAACACTAATTTACTATTACTATATGCTATATAATATATAAATAATTTTATTTATTTATTTTTCTTTTAAGATGGAGTCTCTCTCTATCACCCAGGCTGGAGTGCAGTGGCATGATCTCAGCTCACTGAAACCTCTGCCTCCTGGGGTCAAGTGATTCTACTACCTCAGTCTCCCTAGTAGCTGGGACTACAGGTGTGCACCATGATATCCAGCTACTTTTTGCATCTTTTTTGTAGAGATGAGGTTTCACCATGTTGGCCAGGCTTGTCTCAAACTCCTGGCCTCAATTGTTCCACCCGCCTCGGCCTCCCAAAATGCTGGGATTATGGGTGTGAGCCACCGCACTTGGCCAATAATTTTACATTTTTTTTCATTTTCACAAAAGTCTTCTGAGGTTCTGTTATGATGATTATTAGGTAGATGAAAAAACTTGGAGTTTAAGCAACTTGACCAAGAACACATAGCTATTAAGTGGTACAGTGGGATATAAATTCAAACAGAGTGGGTCTGGGCTCAAACTGCCTGCCTGCCTAGCTCTCAAATACTCTGTGGTCAAGTTCCTGACCACAGGGAGCTTACAGAGCAATACAAGATTATTGATTCCCTTAAGTGTGATTTGTGATTCCAAATATTTCATTAAGACCAACCCAACTTTCAGAATTTAGTGATATATGTGGCTATCCCAGCTAAACCTTAACTCAAAACTAAGTTAAAGTTACATTTGAGTAGTTTCGCCGTAGGAAAGCAAAGATTGATTTGGGTGGGGGTGTCCTGAAATATTTTTCTTTGAGGTTTATAGAGCGGCAGAATGTGAGTAATAGTTTATATTATATACTCCTCTCCCATAGTTTCCCACTCAATGCTTGATATAAGTCTTCTGTAATTTTTCTTTGAATATATTTTACTGTGCTTACTATCCTAGTGAAGAATTATATGCCCCAAATTCATGATGAGAATGAAGTAATCATATCGTAGTCAGGTGTAGTTCTAAAGAATCCTGGAACCTGGCTATGAATGTTTTGGTTTATTATCAAAATCTCACTGTTTTCTTCATATTCTACTATAGTTTTTCATCCTCTACAAACACTAATCTCCTGTGTCTGTGGGGCAGATACTCATTTCACTCGTTTTGCTGCCATGCTTCCAAGGGGAAATGTGAGGAGATGACGGTATTAATAGGTCTCCTCTCCCTGTTCTGTATTTATAGCTAGGACAGAGTAAGCAGATTCTAGACCTCAGTCTAGATGCCAGTTTGAACACCTTTGCAACACTACCACTCCGAAATGTTGAGAAATGCTGAGAGCCTGAATTATAAATCATAGCAATAATGATAGAGCGAAGACAAATTTGGGGATATATTGAAGGTAGACCCTGCAACTGGGTTGCAGCTAACTGTGAGTGTGAATAAATTTATATATTAATAAAGACAGTCTTTTTTTTTTTTTCTGAATCTAACAGAGCATAGGATTTGCTACACAACTACCCCTCCATGAAATGACTAGGTGGCAACATAAAATTCGATCAGCCATGTTTTTCTTAAAAAAAGTTTAACGTTTTTTTTTGTATTTTGATATTTCTAATGTTTCCTACTTCAGTTCATTTTTCACAATATCATCAGAGCCCTTTCTAAGATGTTGATCAAATTGATTTCTACTCCTTAAAACTTCTAATGACTTCTTATTACCTACAGCATAAAATTAAAAGGTCCTTAGCACAAAATACAAGACCTTTTATAATAAGGCCCTGTCAGAATTCTCCCACCTGGATAAATCCCCTCCTCCCTTCCTACTCCTATTCTTTTCCCATATCCTGCACATCCTACATACCAGCCACCCAGAATTTCAGAAGACACCAGGCTGTTTGAAATCCTTGTGATTAACATATGCTGTGTCTTAGTCTGTTTTCTGTTGCAATAACAGAGTATCACAGACTGGGTAATCTGTAAAGAAAATAAATATACTTCTCACAGTTCTGGAGGATGGGAAGTCCAAGAGCATGGCTCCAGCATCTAGTGAGGGCCTTTGTGTTATACCATAACATGGTGGAAGAGAAGGGGGCACACAAGACAGAGAGAGGCACCAGTGATCAGACTGTCTTCACAATAACATACTCTCACAATAACTAACCTGCTCACATGATAACAACATTAATCCATTTATCCAATCATCTCTTATTAGGAAAGATCCAATCATCTCTTATTAGAGCCCATTTCATGACACTGTTGCATTGGAGATTAAGCTTCCAACACAGGAACTTATTGGGAGACACATTCAAACCACAGCAAGCTATTCTCTGCTTAAAATGACTTTTCTTTCATTGAAAACCGCCATTCTTATGACAAGTCCCCTGTGGCTCTCTATTATGAAGCCTTCCTCACTGTTCCTGGAGAGAATGAGTAGCTCTGACTGAGCAGTCTGCACTGAGCAGCCACAGCTATTGCTTAAATATTTGGTATATCACTTAGTACTTCTGAGTGTATACATTTGTTCATATTTCCATTTCTCATTAGACTAAAAATCCTCCTAGGTTATTATTTTGCTTTATTCATTCTGTATTTCCAGGGCCCCCATCACAATAGAAGATGGTTAATGAACAGAAAATTAATGAATAAATATCTTGCCTCTTGCTTTACTTTTAGAACTCCTATCCATGTAATGACGATGACAAAAACAATGAGTTTGAGGGAGAAGTTAAAAGTGCTATCTTTATGCTCCACCTTCCAATCAAGCTTTACTCCGTCTGTCTGCAATTTTCTACACAATAATTTCATTGCAAAACTTATTGTCCTAGAGGTAATGGAGCAGGAAGAAAAGAGAAGAAGCCAATAAAGTGGCTTTCTCTAATCTGTCAGTTCCATCATTACTGAAGGCCAGTTTTCATGTTTTTGGTCTTTCCCCTCAAGCCCACTGAGAAAAAATAACTTTTATAAAAGAGCAGTGGTCTGTGAATGGCCTCAATTTAGATAAAGAATACCTTTTAGCAGCTGACAGTTGTACGTGCTCAGGTTCCCAGTTGACCTCAACTGCAACCAGTTTCCTCTTGGGTGGGAGCTCATATTTATAACTTTGAACAACTCATAGGGAGGGATCAAGACTTCCTTCTTGAGGGAGAAGTATTGTACAGGTGCACCCAGGCAGGTGAATATGGTAAATAGTGTCTGGTTCCCAAACTCCTGTGCCTCTTCTTTTAGGAGGGATGTGGAGAGGAATTGGCCAAATCGAATGGTGGCACCCGTGTAGGCGCTGAAGTGGACATCCTTCGTCCTATAATGCACCTCATAGCACAGAGGAGTGCCATTCTTCATGACACTGTCTTTCCTCAGCAGCTGGACTGCTGTGGTGAGGTAGTAGTGTAAATATTTGAATTGGAATGAACGTTCATACTGCTGTGGAGCCCTGGCAACATAGGCCACGGCTCTAGTAAAGTTAGAACGAACATTGCTGTTCAATGTATAAAACAAAATAGCCACAGCATGCGTGGTAGTCATGTTCTGCGGTAGAACTTTTCCTTGGTTAAGCCAGGTTAAGTGAGCTTTTTGCCACATCCCAAAGTAATTCTTCTGGGCTTCTATGTCTTTTGTGAAATAATCCCCTTGAGTTAGTTTCTCCATAACCTCTTTGCTACAGCCTTGGTACTGATCATCAAAGGAACCTGGTGCGAAGTCAAAGTCGATTTTCATCGCAACCTATAAAAAAATAAAAATCTTGAGTTTAATTTTTCAAATCAGATGGTGAATGTGGTTGCAGATTTGCTGTACTCTATAAGGCCAAGTCTTCTCCTGGAAACCAATATTTGCTGAAGTAAGTTTCACTGAAAATCATTACACTGTTCCAATCCTTCCTGTGTCAATGACCTGTGCTAGAGATTGAATTTGGTTTGATAAATAAATTACTGAAAACTTGAAAAACTCATCTCCCCAGAGAGGGAGTAACTCTTTTAACATCAATAAAATCACAGCATGTTTGCATATTAAGTACTTTGAAGAAAAAATTCATAATCTTGTAGTTTAATTATACTTTCTGTTTCCTCTGCTTTCCCCCCTTTCTATTCTCTCAGTAGTGTTTTCAAAAATATCACTTTTATGAATGCCCAAAACCTATATTAAATCCTTGAACTTTATCCTTAAGCTATGAATAGTACTAGGGGGAGCTCTCGTAAATAACAACCTTCTTGTCTACCCAGGTTCTGAAAACACTGACAATAAAAATAGCAACATACGAAAGCCAAAATGTCTGTTTTCTTACTGAATAAGGGTACGCTACAGCAGTCACATCGTTAGGTCTGATGGCAAGTGGCTTGTTAAGAGCAAATTCCAGAATGGAACCGACTCATTTGCAGGCAGTACTGAACTGGGACCTGCCCAGGTAAGATTCTTGTCATGGGGAAACAGAGAACTGATGCCCTTTGCCATCAGGCTAACTCGCAGGAGGAAGAAGAGCACAGCCAAACTCAGCACACCCAGTTGTTTTTTCCCATGCTGCCAGTGGAGTACATTTGTCCACCTCGGGGAGAGCAGAGTGAGTCAAGGGTTGGACAGTGGCCAGGAATGTGCCCAGGAAAGTCCCTCCCCTTCTGGAAAAGGACATTCCTTTCTAATGGGTGGCCAACAGAATGTTATTTATTGACATCTGGTGCATGTTAAACTGAAGTGACAGATTTGAATAGAAGTCCACAGAATATCATCGGTCTATCATTTAGAGTCATATAAATTATATAAATTCTAAAACATTTCTTTCTTGGCAAAGAAATGGTGTTTTCCTAATAAACAGTGCTCATTAAGGGACATGTTAAAGGATCACATTCCATCCAGTCAATATTAAGCATGTTGGAACTGGAACTTAAAGAACATCCCATTTGGTATTTTTACTGTGTTATTTATGAAGAGACATCAGCTAGTTTGTAAACTAGAACACATTTTTAAGACTGATTAAACGATTTTAACCAATAACTCTTCACAACAGGTATTAAAATAGGTCTACGGTATCTGTTTAAGCCAAGCCGAGCCAAACCAAACCAAATCGATAACATGATGTTCTGTCAACTGTCATGAGGATCTCTGAAACTTTGTTAATATGTTACTAGATCTCAAATATGCACTCTGTCATCTCTTAACATTAGGGTTTTTTTTGTTACACAGATCTTTATTAGAATACTTAAAACTTAAGTCAATCTGTATGACAGAGTTTAAAGCCAAATAGACTTGGTTTATTTTGCATTGTTTTCTTACTATGGAAGCAATATTTTACTTAATTTTTACAGTGGATCAAGAAAATAATTTTATGCCACTAGCATCCATAATGTCAAGTGTACAAACAATGAAGGATTCTACAATTTTAATAATTGTTTTCAACACTCTTTACTAACATGATTTGTTAAAATGTCGGAATGAAACTAGAAACTGAATGCCTAAGGTCTGGGCCATTTAAAGGCTGTGGCCAGGTGAATGCTCTGTTGAAGCACTGATCATAAAGAGATCACCTCCTCAATTGTCCCCCTACCTCAGAACCGTCTGTGGGTCTCTGCAGGCCAGAGAGGAGCAGCAGGAATGGCAGCAGGCCTCCAAGGAGCCAGATTCTTATCACTGTAGGAGCTGCAGTAGTTGGGAGAAGAATCTTCTTGCATCTGTTCATCAATGGACCCCATTTGCTTGTGTCACAAGTGCTTCTCCTTTGCCCTTGCATCTTCATCCTGAGATGAATTCTCAGCGTTCTCTTTTGAGGTTTTCGTTCAGTCTCAGCAGGAACCTTTTTTGCTCTTGTCTATGCTGAGCAACTTCTGTTGCCCACCAACAACTAATAGCTTGTCTGAGGGAGGAAATCAACTCCAATTTCTTTGCAAAACTGAAATCTCTGTGAAATAGCCAGATGTGTGCACCAAATAAGGGTTTCTAAAGAGAACTCAAGTTACTTTTCAATTAAAAAAAAAAAATCTCTGATCTAGTCTGTTTTCAGGGGAATGCCGAAGTCCTGTTAAGTGTCAGACTCAGCAGTTCAGCCTTCCCTTTCCCAGGCAAACAGGAAAAAGCATGCTCTGTCCAGCATCTGGGGCCAAGTAGCTTTATCTGGAGCCCCAGGCTTCCATCAAAGCTGATAAGATTGGCATGCGCAGGGCAGCTGGGAACGCGCCACCTCAAGGTGGGTGTCTATAGGCTCATCTGGCACTGCTGATAGGCCCTGCCCAGGACGGGCTGTCACAGAGCTAACTGTGTTTTAGGGTAATTGTCAAAAAGAAGGCCCTTTGTACTGCTTTTCCCTGGCACCTTTGAAATTCTCCAATCCAGAGATTGTACCTCTGGGTTCAAAGCTCTTCCCCCATTTTCACTTCTGAAGATATCAGGCCGTCTGTCCACACAATCCCAGTCTCCAGCGAATCCTAATGATGACTGTCAGGGGACTGTTTATGTAGAGCTGACATAAGTCAAAATAGGGTCCACTGTGCAAACTTAATCCAGCAGAGTTCTATTAAGCACTCTCTTTTAGGTACTACCCCTTCTAGTCTGAACATCCTTCCTCTCTTCCCAACCCTTGATCAAATTATATTTTCTTGCAGATATTTTGTATTTATACTCTGGATTCATTATTTAAGAAACTAAAAGTTAGCAATCCTTGATAATTGTTTTTCTTGCAAATATTTACTTCTGGATTCAATTTTTAACTTTTAAGGTAAACTAAATGCTGTTCTTAAGTATTCTAGTATTTTTTGGCAACCTAAATCTTTTTTAATCTAAATTTTCTGATGATCATAGCAGTTCTGCCTCATTAACAAATATTCAGAATATTTAGAAAGCACAAAGGAGAAAAAATTACACATAACTCATCACTTGGAGAAAGCCACTAATTAGGGTCTGGGTTTTGATTTATACACCCTTAGACATACACACACACACGTTTCTAGAACTAATATAGTATGCAGTTTTGCATACTGTTTATTCCCCTTAATATTTTATTGTAAGCATGTCCCTATATAATTTAATACCCATTGAAACATATTTTTCAAAAAAGGTTCACTATATTCCATTATATACGTGCTGCCACATAATGGAATAGCATGGGTGGATCCACGGACTGTACAGTCTCAGAAAAAGATTGATAAGTGACTAGAATATGGACTCTTGAATAAGACATCTCAGTTCAATTCCTGGTACTCCCTCTTCCTAAATATATGATCTTGGACAAGCTACTTAACCTCTCTGTCTCTCTGTTTCCTCATGTGTTGAATGGAGATAACAATAGTACCAACTTCATTTTAGTGTTGATACATTCTTAACCCTTAGAACAGCATCTGGCATCTAGAACTTTTCCAATAAATAAAACCAATTGTTATTATTTGCACCAAAGTTTATTTAATAAATATCTTATATTTAGCTTGTTTTCAACTACATAAATCTTTGTGTGTTTCTCACAATTTTTAAGATGTAGCTCTAGAGATGTGACTACTGATCAATGGAATGCATGTTTTTCAGATTTAACGGTAACCACTAGCAGTGTGTGAAAATATCCCTTTAAGACTTTAAAAATTCTTAAGATTCCTTATTAGCAATTGTTACTTTGGAATATTGAGATGTCATGACGAGAACTAGAATTAGAATATGAAAATTTGAATTATAGGTCTAGTTCTACCCACAATGTTGGCTGAAGTAACTTTAAAAAACAAGTAATTTATGCTTAGCGTCAGTTTCCTTAACCTTATATAAAGTTGTCAGTCTTAAATAAGGCAAAACTTTTCTTTTATTGAGCAAGTACTGTACTTCAAAACCTTTTTGCATGTTATCTCAACCCACGGGACAACCATGAGGAGATATTTTAACTTTTCCTTTATAAATGTGGTTGTTGAGGCCCTGTGAAGTTAAATAACTTTTCAGTAACCACAGGTGCTGTCCCCTGAAGCCCACGATCTTAAAACACTAAAAGAGTATAAGTGTCATTTTATTATTATCTTCTATAAAGGTTTTGCTATTTTTCCTATCGTGACTGCCACTTCCAGGATAAGACCACTGGAGGGCAGCAGAAAACTTTGTAACTCTTTATACCACTCAGTCTAAAAGAGGGAGAAAAGACAAGGGAATGGGACAGGGAGCAGGGAGGGGGAGAGAAAGAGAGAGAGAGAAAGAGAGAGAGAGAGGGAGAAAGATGGGGGTGGGAGAGTGAGGGAGGGACAGAGGGAGGGAGAGAGAGAAGCGGGAGAGAGAGATAGAGAGATTGAGAGAGACAGAAAGAGAGAGAGAGAGAACCATCAGTGAAAACAACTGGCATAGGGAAAAGCCCAAGGTCTGGTGTATATGTGAACATATTTGAATTAAAATGAAAAGAAAAGTTTTCTGACAATGTTTGGAGTCAATAAAAAGTCATCTTTTGCCTTAAGGGCTGTCTTATTAAGATTCTCATGTAATAATTTAATATTAGTTAATTTAGAGTTTGGGGTGCATTCAGTTATCATTTAATGAAACTTGATTCTTCAAAATGCAGTTTATTTGTGCTGTCTTGATGGGCTGGGTTTTGAAGTAGCACAGACCTTGTGTTGGAATTTTACTTCCATCACTTCCTACCTTTGTGAGTTAGAATGAATTACACTAATTCTCAAGTTGCATTTTCTTCATATGTAAAAGTAGAGACGGTAACACCAGTCTTGCAGGGCTCTGTTGACAATGAAATGAAAGACCAACAACTCATAGGGTGTCCAACACAGTGAAAGTTAATTTTAATTTTTTTAAAGCAACTGTTTAAGAAGAGGTTTTGCTAATTTTCCAGATCTGTTTTCTGGAATAAATTCTAGACATTCTAGCTTGGTTTTCTAAACCTTCTATCAGAGAATGGGTTGCAGTACTCACTAGACGGCCTTGCCCAGGGAAGAAACTTACCTTCTGCTACCAGCCTTAAGGTTTGACAATGACCTTTAGTAGTTCCTGTTTGGATCTCGTTGAACTCCTTCAGGTCTGTGTCTAAATTTAATAGGAGTGTTTTATTGCCAGAAGTACTTGTTATTCACAGGACAGTTGTTTGATAGTGACCCCATAATTTGGTAGGCAAAATGGGTTTGTGGAGTTATCTACGTTTTAACTTATCAGTCCTTCCTTAACTCTTAACACTCTTACAGAAGTGAGCAAAGCTCCCTGAGTGATTTCACACTTTTATAACTTTTTGTTTAGATAACATTTCATGCCTACACAAAAGGTGCAAGATTAGAAGGAATTCTGATACACCATCCAAATTAATCAGTTGTTAATATTTTACCCCAATTGCTCTATCATTCTCTCTTTATCTAAACAACTTGAGAATCAGTTGCAGACATCATGCTCTTTTACCCTTAAATACCTCAGCATTTATTTCATAAAACAAGGACATTCTCCTATATAACCACAGTTAATTACAAATATCATTTACATAATATTGTTGTCTAATCCATAATTCATAGTCAAATTTATTAACTGTTCCTATAACGTCCTTTATGGCTCTTCCCAGGATCACAATTTGCACTTAGTTGTCGAGTCTCTGTAGTCTCTTTAAGCGGCAATACTTCCTCAGTGTTTATTTTGCCTTTTGACCTTGGCAGATTTGAAAAACATCGGTCAGTTATTTTGTGGAATGTCTGCTAATTGGGGCTTGCACATTATTTCCTGGTAATTAGATTCAGATTATGCAGTTCTGGCAGGGAAATCACAGGGAGATGTTTTACCATTCTCAGGAGACATTTGCATCTATTGTTTTCATACATTTTGCAATAATAATTATGAAAGCAATTGCTTTATGATAGTATCTGGTTGCTTCGTTTTATATTGATCATCAGATCATGTTATTTACCCTTCCTTTTTCTCACTCTTTTCTTTAAAAGCACAGGATCTTAGCGTCAGGAAAGAGCTTTGTTTTCCTTATCGTCCCCCCCACCACTCCTCTGTGAATCTCCTCCTCAACATTGTTGACAGAGCAACTTCTGCTGCATGTGCCCTCACAACAGCTAGCATTCTGTAAGTGTTTGTTGAATGAATGAGTGAATGGATAAATGCTTCCAAATTTCAGTAGCTTGGGTACCATCGCCAAGAAGGCCATTTATTCTGGGAGAGATACAGCAGAATTGCTAGTGGTGCATAAGAGGTTCTGAGGCCCAGGCTCACAGAAAAGACATTTGCCCAAGGACTATGCCGGAGTCTGTCCAAATCCTGGGGACACAATGGGCAGCAGAAGATCTTACTTAACTCAGGGACCGTCTCAGCACTTGGGTAGAACAGAGTGATTGGGAATACAAGGCAAGGGAGTAGCCATCCTTTCACGCATTTGAAAACAATATATTTGCTGAGCATGAGCTGTGCATGAGGCTCTGGGGATTCAGCTATAACCAACCAGATATGGCCCCAGCTCTCTAGGAACTTAGATCTGTGAAATTTAGAAGGTCAGCTCATGGTAACAGGGGCCTAGCAGTTAGGAGGAGATTCTGGCAAAAAGCTCCATTTCCCAAAGGGAATTTAAAAAAAGAGAGTACTAGGCACATTAATTTGCTGGAGAATGGGGATTAGGAATGGGGTCTTAATTTCCAAATCATCCATTTTTCGTGGAGAGTAGAAGCTCTAAGCTTTTCGAGGCATAGTCAGGACTAAGAGAACTGGAAGTTACTTACATTTCTAGGGAGGAGCTGTGATCCCAAATAAGTCTGGGATCATGTTCCTCAATGAAAAGAGTAGTGACCGAGAGGACCCAGCATCCAATGCCCAGGCACTGGGCCCAGCTCCTGCTGAGGCTTGAGGGCATGTGAGGCTTCACGTGAGGCCGTCTGCACACAGGGCAGGGCTGAGCTTTTAGAGGTGGAATGAGTGGGTCCGTCTTTGGGAAACAAGATGGCAGAAACGGGAGATTAAGCAAGGGAAGAGTAGCATGATGACATGAGCACCCCTGCAATCTCCTTCTAGTTAATTTTCCTACATTTCTATGTTTAAAAAAAAATTTTGTGTGTGTATGGGTGTGCGCGTGCACATGTATGTGTGACAATATAGTCTTTGGGGGGCAAGTATTGCTTCAAAATCTGGAGTTTCTATTGCATTGTGTTTTTCTATTTTCAGCATCTCCTCCACTTTGGCATTCGTTTTGGTGGAATCCTTGGTTGTTTCTCATGTATGTTGAACTTGCTGAGCAGACCAAGGTTTCCCACCAGCAGCAGTGGCAGCAGCAGCAGCAATTCTCTATGTTCCATGGATTAGTGCTTGTAAATTTACTTCTACACTTATGTTAGCACCCAGACTTAATTAGAAATTAAGCTACCTCTCTTCGGGTATGATGGCTTTATATTAAATAACCCTTTGTTTATACATTTCTATTTTGTTCACTAAGAGACAATGAACTGAAGGCCTTTTTTACCAGATTTTTTATCTGCACCCTGTGTAGTCAAACCCCTTCTTTTATTTCCATGTGTCTCTACTATACTGGACAGAGGGGCACAATTCAGTGAGGATGGCCCTCGCTTTTCTCTGGATAGATCATGGCGAGTAAATGCTTCGTGTGGCTCAGAAGTCTGCCTTTTGAAGGTTTTCTAACTTATTATCCCGCCAAACTTAATAGCTCTTGCCCCATTCCCTATTTTCCTGGGATCACAAGCTACTCCCTAGAAATAAAGTTAATTTTTAGCATCTTTGTCCTGACTGTATCTTGAACAATTTGTAGCTTCTGTTCACTACTAGAAATTGATGGCTTTTCTCTTCCACTCAGCTATAGCTTCTTTGTGAAGGAAGACACAGCGTGGCTTCAATGTCTGTTACTGTTCCTGGGGAGGTGGGAAGAGTGAGCTACCTTTTTATGGATACAGTGGGTTCTAAATTTGTACTATAGCTGTTTTCCTCTGAGGTTCCACGAGTATCTGAAGTTAAATCCATTCTACCAGTTTAAAGATTGATTTTCTTTAAAAAACTCTTTTCTACTTGAGAAATTAATATTACATTCATAAACATAAAATTGATCACATTCTTATAAAATTCATAACCCTGGCTTCCTGCTAACAGAGATTTTGCTCCTACCTTGCTCTGACACATGTCACAATCTTCTTGCATTCACTAATAATGAATGGTACAAACATAAATCACATTTCTCTAATCACTACTTTTTTGTTTTCACTGACTGGAGGGGAAAATGTTTCAGTCCACCTTACCCCAAAAGTAATAACATATCAGATAATACTTACTACATCAGTTTCATTGAATCCAAATTCATTCACTGTTATTTAGAATGTTTCTGGTCTGCGGGGGCCAAGTCTCTCTTGTTGCTCTTTTCTAACGTTTGAAGATGCTATTCTGTTCTTCCAAGTTTTCCCTTTCCAGACTCAACATTCTGACTCAACTTTTCCTCAGAGGGCACAGTTTCCAGACTATCATCCTGGCCATCTTTCTCTTTCTGAATTCCAGTAAGCCAATGACCCTTGTAAAATACAGCAACAAGACACTCCACATGTGTCTCATCTGTGGGACTAAAGGCTTCCTTTGTTCTGAACACTTTGCTTCCACTGATGTTATTATAACCTAAGGCAGAGCAGCTTATTTGGGGGCAATTATGTCATCATTTGACTCACTAAATTTGCACCTGATAAAAATCATCAGTCATTACCATATGAACTTCTATTAGTAAGTCAGCTCTCACCAATTCTATGCACCTGTAAATTTGAAGTAGATTTGTTACGCCCAATTTTAGAACCTTACATTTATGCATATTAAGTCTCTTTATTTTAACCTGTCAAGCACCTCATGAATCTTAATATGAAGTATATTAGCAATAACTCTTGGTTTAGTTTCATGAAAGAAAATCAGAATACTCTTCTTTTTATATCTTCATTCCAAACCTTAAAATATTAAAATCAGCACAGGACTAAGTAGAGATTTCTGGCCATGACAATAAGAATTTCCTTTTAGGTCGAAAATGATGCATTTTAAAGCTCTTTTTAGTTATCGATCAACCAGTTCTGCTTAACCAGGTTTGAACACATAATTCTGCTAATATCTTAATTAGGAAATTCAACTTGTCAGTTGAATTCTAAAGACATTTTTGGTTTAGCATGCATAATTTTAAAAATATTTGTATGCCCTCAGATAGTCAAGCATTCTTCGTTTACTCATAATTCACACCTTTCACCCTTAGACTATTTTGATCACGTATATTCTCCACCTGAACTTTGTAGGCATTTGAGTTTGCCAGCGCTATCCGAATTATTCCATTTAGGATATAGAAACCTTTAAAGCATGTCACCCCTAGCCTAAAAATGAGAGGAAAAGCTATATAACTTATAAAATCACAAATTTTCTTGAATCTGTGAAAAAGCTGAGGTCACAAGACAGCCAGGTTAACTGAATTTCAAAGGGCAACAGGCCCTCTGAGGAGAGATGGGGCACATGAATTGCTACATCTTTGTGGAAGCAGAGAAAGAGGCAGCTGTCTTAAGAGTGGGTAAAAAATAAGCAGCTAAAATTTTTAACAAATTCTTAAAGGTCCAGTGTTAGGCTAGTGAGACAGTTCAGAATCTTCTAGAGATCTAGACTCAAGAAGAATAGACACTCATTCTCAAATCCTTTTCCATAAGGCTCCATGAGGAATTCACAAGAAAGACTGGAGACAGGCAGGAGACCTGAGAAATTCGTTTTCTGAGATGAAAGCAGGTACAAAGCCTTCACTATTCTCTGTCTCTGCTGTTATTCGAAGCAAAAGTCATGTGCCCTGGGGGAGGGCCAAGGGCACTTGTCTGGTTCAGCAACCTGCAAACAAACAAAGCAGAGAGGTCAGCTGCCACCAGGGGAGAGTAGAAACTCTCCACGCAAGACCTTTCTTAGACACAAGGCGGCGTTTGCTGTGGGGATGAGAAGGGAAGATGGAGGAGGGGGAGGAGTACTGAGAAAGCCCTAGGCCATGGCCCAGGCACAAGAGTCCTTCCTGAGTTTGAGACTATACCAGGGAAACCCCTTGCCCTGTCTTACAACGAGCCTGGCAGCAAGTAACAAGCAGGCAACACTAGACTACTGCAGAGGGACGCGTATGCCTGTGGAGAGGCATGCTGGGCCTCCTGCAAGCTGAATACAGAACTGAAACAGAGGAGAGCCCTCAGGTGTCTCAGACTCCACAATAGACACAAGGTAAAAGCAACCCGCAGCTGGAGGAGTTTGAAGCTGTGGTGCACTGAAGGCAACTAGAGCCAAACAAAACCGAAACCCAGCCCAACTACTGACTAGATTGACTCAACTCCCATACTAATTGCCTGAAAGAAGAAGATATGTGTCTGTTTCAGGGTATAGATACTACTTACCTCAGTCTTTATTGTTTTTCTACCCACAGCATGCAACATTTAATAATGAATTATGGGCCGGGACTTATAGCTCATGCCTATAATCCCAGCACTTTTGAAGGCTGAGACAGGAGGATGGCTTGAGGTCAGGAGTTTGAGATCAGCTTGAATAACATAGTGAGATTCCATCTTTGCAATAAAATTAAAAATTATTCAGGCTTGGTGGCATACACCTGTGGTCTCAGCTACTTGAGAGGCCAAGACAGGAGGATCCCTTGAGTTCAAGAAGTCAAGGCTGCAGTGAGCTATGATCTCACCACTGCACTCCAACCTGAGTAAAAGAGTAAGACCCTATCTCAAAAAAAGAAAAAATTATGACGCTCATACAAAAACGAGACAAACAATCCATTGTCAAGAGATAAAGTAATCCACAGAACCATACTCAGAGACTGTCCAGACTGGAGACATTAGACAGGGACTTTAAAATGACTGTGATTGATGGGTTAAAGTCATTATGCAAGTTTGTCAAATGCTTTCCTAAAATCTAGACTTAACATATTCTAATTTTCCTAAAGCAGTTGACATTTTAAGAATCGGTATCTGTAGTTCTGGCCATTTTTTTTTTAACTTCTTGGAGTTTACTTCATTAGAAACTGGTCTATAATATCTATTAACTTAAATTTCTTCATGCTAAATCATCATGTTTGCTTAATGCTCCAGGTAACACAAAGCGAACAAAAGATTCAGACCAGGTCT
>NW_012104065.1:1261283-1269121 GCF_000951045.1 Mandrillus leucophaeus
CCTCCCCCCTCCCTCTCCTCCTCCTCCTCCTTCTTCTTTTTGAGATAGGGTCTTGTTTTGTCACCCAGGCTGGAGTGCAAAGATGTGCTCACAGCTCACTGCAGCCTCGAACTCTGGGGCTCAAGTAATCCCCTCACCTCAGCCTCCCAAGTAGCTAGGACTACAGGCACATGTCACTATGCCCAGCTGATTTTTAAATTTTTTGTAGAGGTGGAGTCTCACTCTGTTGTCCAGCCTGGTCTTGAGCTCCTGGGCTCAAGTGATCCTCCTACCTCAGCCTCCCAAACTACTGGGATTACAGGGGTGAGCCACTGCATCGGGCCCAGACCGGGTCTTCTGACTGCAGTCAATGATTATTTGCATGAAACTACACTATAGTTAGCTGTAGGTGATTCTCTAGAACAATACTAACTGCAGCTAATATTTACTGCTATTAATATTTACGTCAGATATTGTGCTAAATACTGCACATGTTTTATCTCATTCAATTCCCCAACCACCCTTTTTAAAATAGTATAATCAATACTCTAATGGCTGATGAACTGAGGATTAAAGCAACTAAAATAACTTTCAGCCTTCTTACCCTGTCTCTGTTGTCTCTTGTTTTCCATATCCTTTGTTGGGGTGAGGTGAGTGGGGAGCTGTTTGTCCCTTTTGTCCTTACTCCCCTGACCTGCATTGATGAGCCCACATGCTCTGAAATTTATTTTCCGGAAGTGGTGGTACAGGCTTGTTTCTCTTCTAGCTGGCCGACTTTTCTGTGTTTGGTTCTTTTTCACATAAACTGTTGGACCTAGTGGCTCTTTTCTGATTAAGTTTACTTTTCTGAATTCGATAGCTCAAGTTATAGACCTTCATGTGCATGTTTCTGATTCTCTGCTCCAGTCTAGATGAATTCCAGACATGGTTTTAGCATCTCTTGGTAAGCCCTATAGTCTTGATCCTCAATAAAATTATATTTTTCAAGTCCCTGCATGATCAAAGGACACAGTTGTTTAGGGGATGGGCGGATTCAGGCTTCAATCCTGATTCTACTTTTTCTAGTCCAACTACTTTGAGCATATTATTTAACATCTCTAAGTCTCAGCTTACACTTTGGAAAATGGAGATAACATTATCTGTCTCAAATGGTCATTAGAACTGAATGAATAAAGTTCGTAAAGTGTTTAGGACAGTGTCTGTTACTACGTAGGGAGTGCTCACTAAATATGGCAGTTATTATTATTGTTTTTAATACTATGATTATTATTCTTTAGAAGGAGGTTGGCTAGACCCAAATTGATACATTCAGTGTTCTTAGCCTTGTAGTCCAGTAAGTTAATCAAATCAGTCACAATCATCTAAATGCACAACAGTTTCTTGACAAATGCACCTCACTTTTCATACATCCATGTTTTCAGTTGAATTTAATTAGTTGAGTGGCTGCCTAGCAAAGACTTTGGGGAGTGGGTAGATGGGAAAGAGATTTAACTATCAGATAAGAGGCCTTTAGGATTTTTTTTTTTTTTCAAATTTAAATAAAGGTCCTTTTTTAAAAAAAATTTTAAATTATGTAATTCTTTTTAGTTGCAACAGCTCGTGTTTTGGATTTTTGTTTGTTTGTTTGTTTATTTTTAGAGACAGGGTCTCTATTGCCCAGGCTTTAGTGTAGCAGCATGATTGTAGCTAACTGCAGCCCCGAATTCTCAAGACATCTTGCCTCCTCAGCTGTCAAAGTAGCTGGGACAACAGGCACACACCACGCCCAGCTAATTTTTCCATTATCTTGCAAAGATGGGGTCTTGCTGTGTTGCCTCAGCCTCCCAAAGTGCTGTGATTACAGGCATGAGCCCCGTACTGGGCTGCTTACCATTTTTTATATTCATTTTTCCTGTTTTAGGCAAGCACGGATATTGTTAAGAATTAATTTTTTTAATAGAAGAAAATACCGATAAGAGCTTTTGTACATTTCTCAAGTTGATGGTTTGTAAATTCAATGGATGTTTAACATATTTAATGATAAAAATGTTAGTTGAAAGGCAACATGTTATTGTCCAAATGTAGAGAAGAATTAGAAAGATATTTTAGCTGAAATATAATGTAAGTTTTCTGGACTTGGTGTAGGGTTTTACTGCATCATTTATATCTTTTTTTTCCTTAATTAAAAAAATACGCCTTTAGAAGTTGTTTCAGACTGGGAGATCTTTGGGTAAAACTTTAATTGCTGTCAAGGAAAACATAATTTGCTGGCCAACTTAATATAACCACACGGTTCTACATTCGTGTGAGTTGTGTACAAAAGCAGAACTGTACTGTAATATTGAGAAAGGAAAATTTTGGTCAAGCTGCTGCTTCTGGATCTTGACCATAGTTACATAAACATTGACATTTTGTGACTAATGGCCAGGAAAACAGCATTGTTTACATATTGGCCTAGCGGAACAGTTTACTATAGTTCTGTCAATAATTTGAATTGCAAGTTTCCAGAGCCAGTAGGGGCAGAAGAGCTGGGCAGCTAAGCACACGATTTTCTCTACTTGCTCACTCATGCCTGACGTCCCCTAAACCAAACAGGGGCTAGGCTTTCAGGGTATAGCTAGAGAGGAATCTTACAAAGCAATTATCTACGGAAAAAGTCATACATGGACTTTCATGTATCAGGGTACACATGACTGCAGATTACTCCCAAAGGAGATTTTTTACTGGGGTATAAGTCAAAGGGGTTGACACAAGGTTACTTTATACCTGCAAGTAATGGATGGTGGTGAAAGGAAGAGCAAAGAAAAGGGAAATGAGAGACACTAGGAAAACAAACCTATTTTAGTATTTTACCTTAAATTACTTATTTGTATAATGAAAAGTTTCCCATTCTCACATTTAGTTTAAAACTGTTGAATTTTTAGAAAATATGGAGATACAGAAATTAATACATTTTTCACATTTCTGTGTATTACATATAAGAAACTTCTATTTTAAAGACTGGTGTTAGAAGTTAAAACAACAAAAAAAGGAAGTGATTTATATTCTGCTAACAAGTGGTGGATGTGTATATTTTTATAAGTTCTATAACAAGAAGTATGTAATAGTGTAGATAAAAATATCTAACCTAGCTCCTTTTTATACATATTTTCTTTTTTCATATACTAAATATACACTTCGCAGTTTTAAAATTCTCGTTTTTCAATTTAATCTTCATAGTAACCTAAAAAGTAGTTAGAATAGACAGTATTTGCCCTATTTTCCAGGTAAGGAAATTGAGGGCAAATAGGCTAAGTGACCTTGTTTTGTTTTTGTTTTTGTTTTGAGGCAGGGTATCTCTCTGTCACCTAGGATGGAGAGCAATGGCATGATAGTAGCTCACTGCACCCTCCTCCCAGGCTCAAGCAATCCCTCCACCTCAGCTTCCTGAGTAGCTGGGACTACAGGCATGTGCCACTGTGTCCAGCTATTTTTTATTTTTTGTAAAGTTGTTATTTCACCATGTTGCCCAGACAGGTCTCAAACTCCTGGGCTCAAGCAGTCCTCCTGCCTTGGCCTCCCAAAGTCCTGGGATTACAGGCGTGAGCTGTGCCTGGCCAGCTAAGTGACTTTGTTAAGAAACACATGACTAGTATGTGTTAGGACTATGTGTAAGACTTACATCTACTGTCTAGTGTCTTTAAGCCCAGTTTCTTTCTTTCTTTCTTTCTTTTTTTTAAATTTCCAACTTTTATTTTAAGTTCAGGGGTACCTGTGCAGGATGTGCAGGTTTATTACATAGGGAAACATGTGCCATGGTGGTCTGTGGCACAGATCATCCCATCTTAATACCTGGGCTTAACACCCAGCTATTAAGTCCAGCATCTATTAGCTATTCTTCCTGATCCTCTCCCTTCTTCCATCCCCTGCCCTTTGACAGGCTTTATTGTGTGTTGTTCCTTCCATGTGTCCACATGTTCTCATTATTTGGCTCCCACTTATAAGTGAGAACATGCAGTGTTTGGTTTTCTGTTCCTGTGTTAGTTTGCTGGGAATGATGGCTTCCAGCTCCCTCTTATGAGTGAGAACATGCAGTGTTTGGTTTTCTGTTCCTGTGTTAGTTTGCTAAGGATAAAGGCCTCTAACTCCATCCAGGACATCCAAAAGACACGATGTCATTCCTTTTTATGGCTGCATAGTATTCCATAGTGTATGCGTACCACATTTTCTTTATCCAGTCTATTATTGATGAGCATTTAAGTTGATTCCATGTTTTTGCTATTGTGAATAGTGCTGCAATGAACATATGCATGCAAGTGTCTTTATAGCAGAATGGTTTGTATTCCTTTGGGACTATACCTGGCAACAGGATTGTTGGGTGGAATGGTGTTTCTGCCTCTAGGTCTTTAACGAATCACCACATTGTCTTCCATAATGGTTGAACTAATTTTTTTTTTTTCTTTGAGACAGAGTCTTGCTTTGTTGCTCAGGCTGGAGTGCAGTGGTGCAATTTGGGTTCACTACAATCTTCACCTCCCAGGTTCAAGCGATTCCTGTGCCTCAGCTGGGCACCACCATGCCTGACTAATTTTTATGCTTTTAGTAGAGATGTGGTTTTGCCATGTTGGCCAGGCTGGTCTCCAACTCCTGACCTCAAGTGATCTGCCTGCCTTAGCCTCCCAAAGTGCTGGGATTACAGGCGTGAGCCACTGTGCCCAGCCTGGTTGAACTAATTTACACTCACATCAACAGTGAGTGTTCCTTTTTCTCTACAAACTTGCCAGCATCTGTTGCTTTTTGACTTTTCAATAAGAGCCATTCTGACTGGTGTGAGATGATGTCTCATTGTGGTTTTGATTTGCATTTCTCTAGTGATCAGTGATGTTGAGCTTTTATTCATATATTTGTGGCTGCATGTATGTCTTCCTTTGAGATGTGTCTATTCATGTCCTTTGCCCACTTTTTATAGGGTTGTCTTTTTTATGTAAGTTTGTTTAAGTTCCTTATAGATCCTGGATATTAGACCTTTGGTAGATGGATAGATTGCAAAATTTTTTCCCCATTCTGTAGGTTGTCTATTTACTCTGTAGATAGTCTGTCAATTTTTGCAAAAAATTTGCAATTTGCTTTTGCAAAAATTTGTCAATTTTTGCTTTTGTTGGAATTCCTTTTGGCATCTTCATCATGAAATCTTAGCCCATTCCTATGTCCTGAATGGTATTGCCTAGGTTTTCTTCTAGGGTTTTTATAGTTTTGGGTTTTACATTTAAGTCTAATCCATCTTGAGTTGGTTTTTGTATATGGTGTAAGGAAGGGGTCCAGTTTCAATTTTCTGCATATAGCTAGCCAGTTCTCCCAGCATCATTTATTAAATAGGGAATCCTTTCCCCATTGCTTGCTTTTGTCAAGTTTGTCAAAGATTAGATGGTTGTAGGTGTGTGGTCCTATTTCTGGGTTCTCTACTCTGTTCCATTGGTCCCTGTGTCTGTTCTTGTACCAGAACCGTGCTATTTTGATTACTGTAGCCCTGTAGTATAGCTTGAAGTCATGTAGTGTGATGCCTCCAGGTTTGTTCTTTTTGCTTAGGATTGCCTTGGCAATTCGGGATTTTTTTGGGGTTCCATATGAATTTTAAAATAGTTTTTTTCCTAATTCTGAGAAGAATGTCAATGGTAGTTTAATGGGAATAGCATTGAATCTATAAATGGCTTTGAGCAATATGGCCATTTTCACGCTATTGATTCTTCTCGTCTGTGAGCATGGAATATGTTTTCATTTGTGTCATCTCAGATTTCTCTGAGCAGTGGTTTGTAGTTCTCCTTGAAGAAGTCCTTCACTTCCCTTTTTAGCTGTATTCCTAGGTATTTTATTCTTTTTGTGGCAATTGTGAATGAGAGTTCATTCGTTATTTGGGACTGAGCTTACCTGTTTTTGGTGTCTAGAAATGCTGTCAATTTTTGCACATTGATTTTTTATCCTGAGACTTTGCTCATGTTGCTTATTAGCTTTAAAAGCTTTTGGGCTGAGACGATAGGGTTTTCTAGATATAGAATCATGCCATCTACACACAAAGGTAGTTTGACTTCCTGTCTTGCTATTTAAATGCCTTTGTTTATTTCTCTTGCCTGATTGCCCTGTCCAGAACTTGCAATACTATGTTGAATAGGAGTCGTGAGAGAGGGCAACCTTATCTTATGCTCGTTTTCAAGGGGAATGTTTCCAGCTTTTGCCCATTCTCATATGTTATTAGCTGGGGGTTTGTTATATATGGCTCTTATTTTTTTGAGGTATGTTCCTTTAATACCTACTTTATTGAGAGTTTTTGACATGAAGGGATGTTGAATTTTATTGAATGCCTTTTTTTTATCTATTGCGATAATCATGTGATTTTTGTCTTTAGTTCTGTTTATGTGATGAATCACATTTATTGATTTGCGTATGTTGAACCCGCCTTGCACATCAGGCATAAAGCCTACTTGATTGTGTTGGGTAAGCTTTTTGATGTTCTGCTGAATTTGGTTTGCCAGTATTTTGTTGAGGATTTTTGCACTGACGTTCATCAGGGATATCTGTCTGAATTTTTTTCTTTTTTTAACTCTGCTATGTTTTGGTATGTTTTGGATGATGCTGGCCTCAAAGAATGAGTTAGGAAGGAGTTCTTTCTTTTCATTTTTTTTGGTAATAGTTTTGATAGGAATGGTATCAGCTCTTCTTTGTACCTCTGGTCGAATTCAGCTGTGAATCTTTCTGGTCCTGGACTTTTTTTGATTGGTAGGCTATTTATTACTGCCTCAATTACAGAACTCATTATTGGTCCATTCAGGGATTCAGTTTCTTCCTGGTTCAGTCTTGGGAGGGTGTATGTGTTCAGGAATTTATCTATTTCTTCTAGATTTTCTAGTTTATGTGCATAGAGGTGTTTATAGTATTCTCTGATAGTTTGTATTTCTATGGGGTCAGTGGTAGCATCCCCCTTATAATTTCTAATTGTGTTTATTTGAATCTTCTCTATTTTCTTCTTCATTAGTCTAGGGAGCAGTCTATTACTTTTATTAATTTTTTCAAAAAACTACCTCCTGGATTCATTGATTTTTTGAAGGATTTTTCATGTCTCTATCCCCTTCAGTTCCACTCTGATCTTGGTTATTTCCTATTTCTTGTCTTCTGCTAACTTTGGTGTTTGTTTGTTCTTGGTTCTCTAATTATTTTAGTTGTGATGTTAGTTTTTTAACTTGAGATCTTTCTAGCTTTTGGATGTGGGCATTTAGTGCTATAAATTTCCCTCTTAACACTGCTTTAGCTGCATCACAGAGGTTCTGGTATGTTGTATCTTTGTTCTCATTAATTTCACAGAACTTCTTGATTTCTGCCTGAATTTCATTATTTATCCAAAAGTCATTCAGGAGCAGTTTGTTCAATTTCCACATAGTTGTATGATTTCGAGTGAATTTCTTAATCTTGAGTTGTAATTTTATTGCAAACAGTTTAAGAGACTGTTTGTTATTATTTCAGTTCTTTGCATTTGCTGAGGAGTGTTTTACTTCCAGTTATGTGATCAATTTCAGAGTAAGTGCCCTATGGCACTGAGAAGAATGTATATTCTGTTGTTTTTAGGTGGCGAGTTCTGTAGATATCTCTGTCCGGTCCACTTGATCCAGAGCTGAGTTCTGGTCCTGAATGTCTTTGATAATTTTCTCTCTCAATGATCTAATATTGTCAGTGGTGTGTTAAAGTCTCCCATTATTATTGAGTGGGAGTCTATGTCTCTTTGAAAGTCTCTAATAACTTGCTTTATAAGTCTGCATGCTCCTGTATTGAGTGCATATATATTTAGGAGAGTTAGCTCTTCTTGTTGAATTGAACCCTTTACCACTGTATAATGCCCTTCTTTATTGTCTTTT
>NW_012104065.1:1273403-1274511 GCF_000951045.1 Mandrillus leucophaeus
TGCAGGTTTGTTACATAGGTATACATGTGCCATGTTGGTTTGCTGCACCCATTAACTCATTAATTACATTAGGTATTTCTCCTAATGCTATCCCTCCCCCTGTCCCCCACCTCACGACAGGCCCTTGGGTGTGATGTTCTTTGCCCTGTGTCCAAGTGTTCTCATTGTTCAATTCCCATCTATGAGTGAGAACATGTAGTGTTTGGTTTTCTGTCCTTGTGATAGCTTGCTCAGAATGATGGTTTCCAGCTGCATCTATGTCCCTGCGAAGGACATGAATTCATCCTTTTTTTTTTTTTTTTCTAAAGACAGAAACTTGCTCTGTCGCCCAGGCTGAAGTGCAGTGGTGCCATGTCAGCTCACTGCAAGGTCTGCCTCCTGGGTTCACACCATTGTCCTGCCTCAGCCTCCTGAGTAGCTGGGACTACAGGCACCTGCCACCATGCCTGGCTAATTTTTTGTATCTTTAGTAGAGACAGGGTTTCACCATGTTAGCCAGGAAGGTCTTGATCTCCTGACCTCATGATCCACCTGCCTTGGCCTCCCAAAGTGCTGGGATTACAGGCGTGAGGCATCCACCTGGTTGAACTCATCCTTTTTTTATGGCTGCATAGTATTCTGTGGTGTATATGTACCACATTTTCTTAATCCAGTCTATCACTGATGGACATTTGGGTTGGTTCCAAGTCTTTGCTATTGTGAATAGTGCCACAATAAACATATCAGTGCATGTGTCTTCATGGTAGCATGATTTATAATCCTTTGGGTATACACCTAGTAATGGGATTGCTGGGTCAAATGGTATTTCTAGTTCTAGATCCTTAAGGAATCACCACACTGTCTTCTACAATGGTTGAACTAATTTACACTCCCACCAACAGTGTAAAAGCATTCCTATTTCTCCACATCCTCTCCAGCATCTGTTGTTCCCTGACTTTTTAATAATCACAATTCTAACTGGTGTGAGATGATATCTCATTGTGGTTTTGATTTGCATTTCTCTGATGACCAGTGATGATGAGCATTTTTTCGTGTGTCTGTTGGCTGCATAAATGTCTTCTTTTGAGAAGCGTCTGTTCATATCCATTTCCCACTTTTTGATGGGGTT
>NW_012104065.1:1274561-1275420 GCF_000951045.1 Mandrillus leucophaeus
TTTTTTTTTTTTTGGTGATTGTTGTTGTTGTTTGTTCATTTTGTTTTGAGACAGAGTCTCGCCCTGTCATCCAGGCTGGAGTGCAGTGGCATGATCTTGGCTCACTGTAATCTTTGCCTTCTGGGTTCTAGCGATTCACCTGCCTCAGCCTTCTGAGTAGTTGGGACTACAAGCACATACCAGCACACCCGGCTAATTTTTATATTTTTAGTAGAAACAGGGTTTCACCATGTTGGCCAGGTTGGTCTCAACCTCCTGGCCTCAAGTGATCCACCGACCATGGCCTCTCAAAGTGCAGGGATTACAGGCATGAGCTACTGTGCTCAGCTCTGGTCTTCGGTGGTTTAAAGTCTACTCTATCAGAAACTAGGTTTGCAACTCTTGCTTTTTTCTGTTTTCCATTTTCTTGGTAAATTTTTCTCTATCCCTTTATTTTGAGCCTATGTGTGTCTTTGCGTGTGAGATGGGTCTCTTGAAGACAGCATACCGATGGGTCCTGGTTCTTTATCCAGCTTGCCATTCTGTGTCTTTTAATTGGGCATTTAGCCTGTTTACTTTTAGTATTGTTATGTATGGATTTGATCCACACATAACATGATGCTAGCTGGTTATTTAGCAGACTTGTTTATGTGATTGCTTTATATTGTCACTGGTCTGCATACTTCAGTGTTTTTGTAGTGGCTGATAACAGTTTTTGTTTTCCATATTCAGTGCTTCCTTTAGGAGCTCTTGTAAAGTAGGTCTGGTGGTAATGAATTTCCTCAGTATTTGCTTGCCTGAAAAGGATCTTATTTCTCCTTTGCTTATGAAGCTTAGTTTCACCTGATATGAAACTCTGGGTTGGAAATTCTTTTCTTTT
>NW_012104065.1:1277695-1288712 GCF_000951045.1 Mandrillus leucophaeus
ACTCATTCTCCATCCAGCTTTGTTCCATTGGTGGTTAGGAGCTGTGATCCTTTGGAGGAGAAGAAGCACTCTGGTTTTTAGAATTTTCAGCTTTTCTGCTCTGGTTTCTCCTCATCTTTGTGATTTTATTCACCTTTGGACTTTGATGTTCGTGACCTACAGATGGGGTTTTAGTGTGGATGTCCTTTTTGTTGATGTTGATGCTGTTCCTTTATATTTGTTAATTTTCCTTCTAACAGTCAGGCCCTCAGCTGCAGGTCTGTTGGAGTTTGCTGGAGGTCCACTCCAGATCCTGTTTGCCTGGGAATCACCAGTGGAGGCTGTAGAACAGCAAATATTGCAGAACAGCAAATACTGCTGCCTGATCCTTCCTCTGGAAGCTTCATCCCAGAGGGGCACCTGCCTGTATGAGGTGTCAATCGGCCCCTACTGGGAAGTGTCTCCCAGTTAGGCTACATGGGGGTCAAGGACCCACTTGAGGAGGCAGTCTGTCCATTCTCCGAACTCAAACACTATGCTGGGAGAACCACTGCTCTCTTCAGAGCTGTCAGACAGGGATGTTTAATTCTGCAGAAGTTTCTGCTGCCTTTTGTTCAGCTATGCCCTGCCCCCATGGTGGAGTCTACCTTGCTGAGCTGCAGAGGGCTCTGCCCAGTTCGAGCTTCCCCTGGCCACTTTGTTTATCTACTCAAGCCTCAGCAATGGCGGACACTTCTTCCCCTGCCAGGCTCCTGCCTCGCAGGTCAATCTCAGACTGCTGCACTAGCAGTGAGCAAGGCTCCATGGGCGTGGGACCCTCCAAGTCAGGCATGGGATATAATCTCCTGGTGTGCCATTTGCTAAGACCATTAGAAAAGCACAGTATTTGGGCAGAAGTGTCCCATTTTTCCAGGTACCATCTGTCATAGCTTCCCTTGGCTAGGAAAGGGAAATACCCCAACCCCTTGCACTTCCCAGGTGAGGTGATGCCCCACCCTGCTTCATCTCACCCTCCGTGGGCTGCACCCACTGTCCAACCAGCCCCAATGAGATGAACCAGATACCTCAGTTGGAAATACAGGAATCACCCGTCTTCTGCATTGATCACGCTGGGAAATGCAGACTGGAGCTGTTCCTATTCGGCCATCTTAGAATGGAATCCGGAAATTCTTTTATTTAAGAATGTTGAATATTGGCCTCTAATCTCTTCTGGCTTGTAAGGTTTCTACTGAGAGGTCTGCTGTTAGTCTGATGGGCTTCCTTTCATTAGGTGACCTAGCCTTTCTGTCTGGCTGCCCTTAACATTTTTTTCTTTCATTTTGACCTAGGAGAATCTGATGATTATGTGTCTTGGGGATTATCTTGTAAAGTATCTTATTGGGGTTATCTGCATTTCCTGAATTTGAATGTTGGCCTGTGTAGCTAGATTGCAGAAGTTCTCTGGGATGATACCCTGAAGTATGTTTTCCTAATTGATTCCAGCCTCTCCATCTCTTTTCAGTACCCAAATCAGTCATAGATTTAGTCTCTTTACATAATCCCATATTGGAGGTTTTGTTGATTCCTTTTTCTCTATTCTTGTCTGTCTGTAATTTCAGAAAGACAGTCTTTAAGCTCTGAGATTCTTTCCTCTGCTTGGTCTATTCTGCTATTAACACTTGGAATTGCATTGTGAAGTTCTTGTAGTGTGTTTTTCAGCTCTATAATGTCGATTATGTTCCTCTCTGTACTGGTTATTTTGGCTGTCTACTCCTGCATTGTTTTATCATGTTTCTTAGCTTCTTTGCATTGGGTTACAACATGCTCTTTTAGTTCAGCGGTTTGTTTGCTTGTTTTCATCCACATTCTGAAGACTACTTTTGTCATTTCAGCCATCTCAGCCTCAGCCCAGTTCTGAACCCTTGCTGGAGAGGTGTTGCGGTCATTTGGAGGAAAGGGGGCACTCTGGCTTTTTGAGTTTTCAGTGTTTTTGCACTGATACTTTCTCATCTTTGTGGGCTTATGTACTTTTGATCTTTAGGGTTGCTCACTTTTGGATGGGTTCTTTTGTGTTTTCTGTTGTTGTTGTTATTGTTGTTTTTTCTTTGTTTGTTTTTCTTTTAACAGCCTGGCCACTGTTCTGTAGGGCTGTTGTGTTTGGATGGGGTCCATTCTAGACCCTAGTCACCTCGGTTTTTCTAGTACCTGAAGGTATCATCAGTGAATACTGCAAAACAGCAAAGTTGGCAGCCTGCCCCTCTTTCTGGGAGCTCTGTCCTGGGGGCTACTAATCTGTTGCTGGACTGAATGTGCCTGTACAAGGTGGTTGGAGACCCTGGTTGGGGTCACTAGGAATGAGATCAGGGACCTGCTTAAAGAATCAGTCTGGCTGCTTTTTGATAGAGCAGCTGTGCTGTGCTGAGGATCCCTTCTGCCTCCAGTCCAAGGCCTACAGGGTGGACTAGCTGAGATGCCCAAATAGCAAAGGTGGCAGCCTGCCCCATCTTATGGGCACTTCCATTCTGGGGAGAAATTAGAACTCTGTCGGTCATAGAACACGGGCAGGCGTGGCCAGGGGCCCCAGCTGGGAGGCCCTGCCCAGCAAGGAGGAATGGATCCTGCTCCCTTTTACAGAAGCAGTCTGGCCACACCTTAACAAGACAAGTCCTCAGACGATGGAGTCCTCGGAACCATCTCTGGCCCTGTCAGCTTGGACTCACCAAAGCCCGCAGGCTGGAATGACTGAGTCACTCAAACAGCAAAGATGGTGACCTGCTCCTCCCCTTGAGCACCCCATCCCAGGGAGAAATCACACCTCTGTCCACAGAATATGAGCAGGGTAGCCAGAGACCCTGACTGGGAGGACCTGCCCTGCAAGGAGGAGTGGATTGGGTTCCTGTTTGAAGAAGCAGTCTGGCTACACCTTGACAAAACAGCTCTGCTGTGCTGGGGGGCTGCCTCTGTGCTGGTCAACTTGTACTCTCCACAGCCTGCAGGCTGGAATGGCTTAGTTGTCCAAACAACCAAGGTGGTGGCCCATACGTCTCCCCCAGGGAGAGATCAGAATTCTGTCCATAGAAAATGGGCAGGAGTGGTCAAAGGTTCCAGATGGGAGGTCCTGCCCAGTTAGGAGGAATGTTTTGGGACACTGCTTAAAGAGGCAATCTGACCACATTCTGGCAAAGCAACTATGCTGTGTTGTGGGGATCTTTCCTTGTCTGGACCATTTGGATTCTCCAAAGCTCATAGGCTGGAATGGCTGAATTGACCAAATAGCAGAGATGGTGGCCTGCCTCTGTCCCGTGGGGCTCTGAGCCATCTCAGGCAGGCTCCACCCTGTTGCTAGTAGCTGGCTGGAATCCAAGCCAGTAGATCTTATCTTGCGAGGTGCCATGGAAATGGGGCCCACAGACTGACACTGTTTGGCCCCCCCGGATTCAGCTCCCTTCCTAGGGGTATATATGGGTCTCCTGCCTTGCCGAGGATCCCAAAGCCAGAGTAGGTAAAGCTCCTGGGTCGCTGTGTGTGCCTGAGCAGCTGCTCTGCTGAGACTCCACACAGTTCTGTATGTCAGACCCAAGGCCCTATGGTGTGGGCTCACAAGGGAATCTCTTGATTCGAGAGTTGCAAAGATCTGTGGGAGAAGTCTGGTTTCCTGGGATCACACATTCACTCACCGCTTCCTGTGGCTGGGGTTGGAAGTTCCGTTGGCTCTGTGTTGCACTCAGGTAGGCTATCACCCCACCCTGCTTTTCTACGTTCTCTGTGGGTCGAGCTGTTTTCCTGATTAGCCTCATTGCGAGTACCTGGATATTTCAGTTGAAGATGTGGTATTCACTTGCTCCTTTCATTCCTCTCTGTGAGAGTCAGGTACTGCAGCTGCTTCTAATTGGCCATCTTTGCCCCGTCCCCATCAGTTTCATTTCTAGTACATCACACAAACCATAGCAAAATAAAATGTGTAATACGTGCTTGTATTAGTTTAATTACACTTAAGATTATGAGTCACAGAGACGCTTAGAAAATAATAGAAACTCCTTCTTTCTTTCCTTTATTGTCAAGCTCTTAGTTACCTATCTGCTTCTGACCACATTTAATTCACAACTCAGGGCTATGGTTTCGATAAGACCTAAAGAATTAAATCAGTTATCCAAAAAAGAAAAACCAAGCCCTAAATATGCCTACCTCAAATATATGTTATCTCTGCAAATTAAGGAAGAGTCAGGATGGAGGTTTAAAATGCTAGACAGTTGCTCCTTACTTAATGTTACTTCTATGACTACTCACCCATCTAACATAGTTATAATCATCTTATTTGCCTACTCTCACATGCTCATTCTATCTTTCCTGGAGTGCCTAAATTCCTTCAGCCTGTTTCTGTATCTTAACATACTGTCTAACCCTCTCCCTGTCCTGGGTGGAAGGGACTAACAGCTGTTTTTATGAACAGAAGTTTTGGCTGTGTGTGTTTCTCCTATTTAGGCATAGATAAGAATCACAGGATTCTAAGGTTTGACGTTTCATTTGGCCTGACCATCCTCTCCAGGAGGATGTCCCTGTCAGGTGGTGTTTCCCCTTATTTAAACATCATCCTGTGATGATAAGCTTACTCCAGTAGACATTTTCAAATTGAACTTCTCTCTTAGATTTTTCATTCGTTGAACCAAAATCCTTCTCTGTAATTTTTATCCTTTGTTCCTAGTGCTACTCTTAGGGTAGTATATCTTTTTCCTTTCCACATGTTAGACCTTTGTAGGTTTGTACCTTGAGGCACACATGTCTTCTCTGCTCCAGATCAAATATTATTCATTTCTTTCACCATTGGTCATGGAGCTTAGTTTTAAGCCCCTTTCCTTTTTGTATTTATTCTCCTCTAGATACAGTCAGTGCCCTGGTCTCCAGAGTCCATCTCCAGGCTGTAAAATGGAGCCATGAAATGAGCAGGATGTATATATATATCCATACTAACTTAAGAGACACGTGCACCTAAGCTTTCTAAAGGGGAGAAGTGGGTTACATGAGATCATGGTGTGAGAAAGTGTTAAACAAATGAAAGGGTCTGCTCTTCCAATTTTGGCCCTCTTTGGTTCCAGTGACTGGGGCACAAGGAGAAGACATGAAAAGAGATACTAAAAATCAGTCCCGATTAGGTTTAGAGAAGTATAAGGGGAGATGAAGGTGACTTACATTTCATGCCCGTTCAGGAAAGAGTAACCATTCCAATACATCCTTCTCAAAGAGTGCATGTTTAGTGGAACATCTGTCAGTGATTTGTGGAAAAAAAGCAGAGTGTCACCATCAAATGGGGAACATCGAGAAGCCTTCATTTTAGTGCATCCACCTTTCCTAACTTATTCTGCAGGTCGTTTTGCAGTTGAAGCCATAAGGAAGGCAGTTTGTCACTTCTTTTTGAAAGTCCAGGTTTGTGTGTACCAGCATTAGCAAAGCCAGGAAAGCATCTTTGATAGATACACTAACTGTGCTACGGGGTGGCCTCTCATGAAAGATCCTGGAAACCTAGAGGCTTATGAATATGGATACTAGAAAAACACTGTAGACTGTGTAGGGCCAATTCTAGAGTTTGAACACCTAAAAACTCACTTTATTATATCAAGATCTTTTTTAGCCTCTACAAGTAATATCTGTTTTTAACATGAAGGAAATAAATCATGTCATTGTTTAAAATTGCAAGGTATGTGTATATCAAGCAGCACAGACCTAAATTACGACTTTGAAGTTTTCTCACTGCAACATTTACAAACCCAGTCCAGCTTGTGGAAAACCATGGACGTATTTTGTTTGGCTCAGGGCCTTCTTTTCATCTTCCAGGTCACTGAGTGCAAAGGATAAAAAAAAAAACCCTGTAAATATTTTTGAAGCACAGGTTTATTTTTCCTTCTTGCAAAATTAAAATTGAATTATTTACTTTTATCCAAGGGAACTAATTTGTTCTAGACAAGAGGCTGACTCTCTACCACTCAAAAATGCTTTTTAGACCGATTTCATTCTAAAAAGAACTTAATGTTACTTCTATGACTTTTGACTTTGTGATTTCCAAGGAAGTCTTATTAGAAAATGAACGATGACTGCAAAGGAGATTTTCATTCTCAACACGTTTTCTAGCATTAGGGTTGGATCTTCTCTTTTCTATATGCTTTCAAGTCTGATTAGTTTGCACACATTGCTGTGTGTCCCTGGTCTTCCTTTTGCAAAAAGACTTTCCAAGCTTCTTACCTTTAAAAGTAGCAAAGGGTGTGTTTAGGTGTTGACATTTGAGTTCCAGTGCTTGTTATGCTTTTAGTGACTTTAACCTACCTGACTTTGTTCCCACACCTCTTGACTACAGGCAATATTGTTCCTGCTCCCCATAGATGCAGTTAGAACCAGTGGAAATAAAGTGTCTATGTGACAGCACTAAAAATAAATACGTTTTTAAAAATAAGAAATTAACAGTATACATCTGGGGCTGCTAGAGCAGAATTAAGAGTAGAGTCTGTGTGAAGAATTGGGTGTTTACTGAGCTGGGTCAGAGGAGGGTTATACTGCACTGACATTGTGTCTCCTCTTTCTCTCATTGCAAACACACATGTACACCTCATCTCTATTCTAGTTCCAAGTCTGCTGCTGACATTCTAGTGGTTAGGCCTAGCGTGCTTCTTCTTCAATCCAGTCCTGGACAAATGCAGGTTCTTCAGGAACTAGCAATTCTGAGGGGTCCACATAAACTTCAAGCTTCTCTTCATTTGGGGAATCTCTCAGAAACCACATTGGTCTGGGTGTATTTTTCTCTTACATTTGATTGACAGCTTGAGAAACCTGGATTGCTGTTCAGCCAGCAAAGAACCTCTTTATGAGTTGGTAGCCTAGGTTGCTACTTTATGATATGATCTGAAAAGTACTTGAAGGCCTATGCTCCAAAGATTCTTGTTCCAGAGCTTGTTGGGCTAGCTTTAGGTTCACTATTTGACACCAACTTCTTTGTGTCAACATGGTTCTCTCCAAATTCCATTTTTACAAAGCAGACATTTCCTTGGGAAGACTAAGGCGGCTTGTTTTGGTCTGTAGGTGGGGAGGGAGTAGATAGAAAAAGAGACACTAGTGTTAAATGAAATTTGGCCTAAAGCTGCCTCCATATGTAACAAACTGTAACCTAACTTAATATGTAAATACACTACAACGTAACTTGCAGTTAGTATATTCTTGGCATGACTAATTGAGTTTTGGCCAATCATAGCAGCTGAGCTTTCAGCCAAACAGGGCCTGTAAACTGCTTAGACATGTCCAAATAAGGCAAATGCAGAGCTGTCACCAGTCAGGCTATTTCTACACGTCACTTCCTTTTTCTGTCTATAAATATTGCTTGCTCATATTGCTGGATGGAGCTTTCTTAACCTTTACTGCTTCCGAATGCTGCCTGATTCATGAACTGTTGCTTTGCTCAAATAAATTCTGCTAAATTTAATGTATCTACGTTGTTTTTGTTTGTTTGTTTGTTTTTGGTTTTTTTTTTTTTTTTTTTTAACTAGAATGAGAAAGTCTGGATGATTAGACAAGATTTTTTATTTTTATTTTTTGGTTGTCATAAGTCTATATCCGACTGACCTGATGTCAGGCCCCCTATGCCAAAGCTCATGATAGAACCTGCCTAACACGGACTCAAATCTCTGGGGTGGGAAAGAGTGAGGAAGCCTGGTCTGGGAAGTCCTATAAGTAGCATTGCATACAGGACACTGCATCTGATTCACTGTAAGCTTTTAATGAGCTTTCTTCTACCTTCTGTCCTTTTGGTCCAGTTAGATGCTTTTATACTGGGTAATATATTAACTAATCATTTTGCATCACCTGGAAAGTTGTTAGGCGTTTTGAATAAGGAAACAGAGCTAGTAGGGTCAATTGACTGACCATACATAGCGCATGTGACAAATTTATTGGCTTCCTAAATCTGCATTGGGATTTCTGATATAGCAGACTAATGAGGATGCATGTGAAAGAGCAGTGAATACAACTAACTTTGAAGTGAATTTTAGTGCCAAGCACTTCTCCCTGGCATTACCTTCCCAGGCCTTACCTCACCCTGCCCTTTCGGCTCTTTTGTTGATATATCTGTTTCTAATCCCTATTGGTCAACATATTTATTCAAAGGCACATAGACAAAGGTATTGTCATCAAATTTTCAGGAGATTCATATCTCCAACAGACAGCTAATAAAATGAATGATGAAATTATCTCAACTATTGACTTCAACAAGATGACATTTAGATAGTGATAAAATACACTTTGCATTTAGATGACAAAATGTGCTCACAAGTACAGCATGGGGAAAGATGTGACTTGCTAGTGCTTTATGTTAAAAACACCTGAAGGTTTTAACAAAGCCATTGGTGAGAAGCAACTATGAGAAAAGCAAATACAGTCTTAGATGCAACAAGATTTGGATCATGAACAGTCACAATTAATTGCACTGTGAGACTATCAGAAAATGTGTTGTGCTTCACATTGGGTCCTGCAAGACAGACGCTGATAAATTAGGATATAATCAGAAAAAGATGCATGGGTGTGTGAAGGTGTCTGAGCAACATATCCAATGTGGAAGACTGAAAAGAAGAGCAGAGAAGTGAGTGAGTAGAATAGACTCGTTCTGTTTTGTTTGAGAGAGAAGAAGTAAGGCCAAAATATTTAAATTGATTCAATATACAAAAACTAGGATATCATGTGGCCTAGAGTGCTTCATAACACATGTTTGCAAGTACAAACTGAATGACCATCTGCTACATTGGCCACATCATATGGCATAGAGTAGGCATATGATAAATATTTGTTAAATGTTACATACATGTAGGTGGAATGCTAGGAATGCTGTAGAAAGAAATAGTGGGAGGCTGGGCTTGATTAATGGTTCTAAATAGTGTTCTGCAAGCTGCAAGATTTTGGCCAATGCCAAACAACATTATATTGTCAAAGTATCTTGCAAACCCCTATGCTCAACAGACTCAAACAAATTCCTTTACTGATGGACCACACAGAAGGTTTGATATATTACATTTAGTATATTAAACATATATTATATATGTACTTCTAAGAGGAGCTGTATAAAGACAATAGAACTTGTCTGGGCATAGAACAATTTTGGCAGCACACTGACTGGAGTATTATCACTTAGAATACTTGTTTGCGGAACACTGAACTAAATTTGCTTTATATTTTTTCCAATTCTCTTTTATGTTTTCAAAGAGATGGGTGCAGATTGCCCATATGCTTCTAGTAAACTTTGTAGTTCTAGACCCATCTTTCTGGATCCTGTGGCTGTTCTGTAGAACTGTATTAACCAGGATAGTGAAAAAATTATCTCCTCTTTCTCAGCTCTATAATTTCTTCTTTGGTATACCCTAGTGTTTGAAGTCTAATTCACTCCTAGGAGTAAGTACCAACATTTATGATTTTCTTGGAATACTTTTATAATACTAAATTATTATCTTTTAGGCCTTTCCAAGACTCCCCATAAGGAGGAAAATTCTCTCTCAGAATGCTTAAAAACATCAATGTACGCAAATTGTTTTCCTACTTTATTTATTATAGGTTTGTGGTCACAAGGAGTAGTCATTATCCTTAGATGAAATGGGTAGGGACAAATTTCATGTATTGCTCTACCCAAAGTAAAGGAGTCAGAGGGTTTCTAGGCAAACAACATAAAAGCCTCCTGTATTAACCAAATGAGCAAAGAGCACATTTCTTGAACAGTATTTTTCAAAGCTTAACCTCATGTTTGAACAACCCCAGATGACTTACGTTTCTGGCTTTCTTAATTGTTGGTTAGCTTTCAATGCCTGAATTCAGAAAAATTAGAGATGGAAAAATCCCCCAACAGGTCACCCAGCTCATTTCTTTAAAGGAATTAACAGATGAATCTCATAATGTAGTCCCTGGTTTTAACATTCTGGAGGATGGACCAGGGGTTTCATTTTAAATTCAGAAATATTGGGGCCAATTTCAGTCCTAGGATGAATTCAGAGACCACCAAGAGAGGTTCCTATGTCCTGCTTCTGCTTTCCCATTACTCAGAATATGTAAAGTCACAAACTGAGCAGTTAAGTCATAATAGATCCTGGCTTTTCAACACGGAGCTGGCAGGGGAAGGGGAGATAAGAAAGATGCAATCACAAGACTGAAAAATGTCAATGTCAGGGGAAGAGGGCTAGGTGTTTATATCCCTGCATTGACCAGTTTTTGGATATGGGCTGCTTCTGGAGAGAGATGCAAACTGGGGCAAGATGACTTTCTTCAGTTAAGAGCAGTTTTAGGAAAGAGACTCAGGCAGCTGAGAAAACGAGTGCCTCAGTCCTGAAGGGATCTGGGCAATGCACCACATCATTCATTACACCCACCCATCACGTTTGAACTTGTTTCATGCAAACTGTTCCAGGAACAGCTTCTTCAAGATTCTGATTGGTCTAATAGAGAGGTTCTAGTCCTACTTTCCTGAATACTGTGGTGGTTTTATGCAAATGTATTTCCCAGTTTTAGTGTGCTGACTATCTCATCTTTCCCAGCTGTATAATTGATTCTTTGGTATATTCTCATGTTTGAGGTCTAATTCACTTGTAGGGTCAAGCCAGAACACGTATGAAGGTTAGTGGGATTAACTATAGCCTGTGTTGGTACAGATAGTTGCAAGGCCGCTGCTAATACTCATTGTTTCCCTCTTAAAAACTACCCATTCTAGATTTCACTCACTCATAGCATATCTGGTGGTCTTGATGTCTAACTGGTAAGGGAGTTAGAGCTCCTTTCTTGAGAGTTGGAGCTCCTGCACTATGCTCTTCTAGACCATGGCTGATACATCTGTCCATTTAGTATCATGACTGGGCACAGGCGTATCAAGAGATGTTTCAGTGATATCAGACTCACTTTCCCTCCTTAGATTGTGTAGCAGAAGCTCTACCTTCTCCTGATAAAATGACCTTCTCCCAACGTCAATTACCCCTGTTAGGAAGCCCTACCTTCTCCTGAAGTCCATTACCCCTGTTAGGAAGATGACTCCTTCATTTGCCGCCTGGCATGA
>NW_012104065.1:1288762-1328929 GCF_000951045.1 Mandrillus leucophaeus
GAGAATTCTAGAAAAACATAGTGACTATATTTCACATGGCAAAATACTGCAAAGGAGAGAGTGAGAGGGACCCCTGGATATCAGTGGAGGGCACTACACATCTAGATGTGTATAAGAGACAGGTCAATTACCCCTGTTAGGAAGCCCTACCTTCTCCTGAAGTCCATTACCCCTGTTAGGAAGATGACTCCTTCATTTGCCGCCTGGCATGAAGAGCCTGAAGTTACTGTGAAGCTTTAGAACGTAAATGAGACTCTTCCTATGTTCCATGGTGAAAATATTTCCTCTTCCTAAACCACAATTTCCAGGTCTATAGGTTAGAATTATAGGAATTTAAAATATAAATTCCTCATGTGGTTTACAAATGATGACAAGTAAGGTCACTCCTGCTTCCACACATTATTGTTGGACACATATAGTCTACCTATTGGGGACACAGCCCTATGCAATGCTTGGTAGTTTAGGGTATGTAACACATCCTGGATTATGGTGTCTCATTCTTGCCAGTGAAGTAGAGTAGATTAATCTGTTTTGTTCTGGACTGACATCAATGGCCAGGGATACTTACTGGTGGAAGGGACATGGCAGAAGGTATATCTAGGAATAATCAGATGGGTAGCAATGTCTGGGTTCCAGAGGAGGGCCACCTAGGATAAAATAGAACCCTAGTTCATAAACAGAGGCAAATAGAGGCAAAGCAGAGGCAATAGAGGCAAAGCTTCAGGGTTCCAAATCAACATGAATTTAGGATAGAATTCACTCTCATTAGAGTTCTGTATTATGACAAGGAAGCATTAAAATTGAAGAACTGATGGGAAGGCTACTAATGATGGATAGTTAGGACATCAAGAACTTAAGGTACACATAGCAACAGATTACCTACAGATTCCCTCCATTGAAAGGGTAAGGGTACATGGTGCTTGCATATACTATTACTACTATTACTACTACTATTACTACTACTACTACTACTACTACTACTACTACTAGTACTACTATGTAAGAATGTAAGTTTAGCTCCTTTCTAGTATGAATTACTTTAGCTACAAAAATTTCAAACCCAGGTGAGTACAAAAATGAAGATAATTAATTTTCTAGTCTTTTTTGAAACTGCATGCAGCTCAACATAGGTAGCCATGGCCTTGTGGAGGACAGGAAGAGTGAAGTGAGTACAAACTAGCCAGTGCTCTTTACAGTGTTTGGCTATGAATCCTGCAGACTGCTCTTCATAGACAATTATAGATACTTGAGGTAGAAGTGTGAGTCTCCAAAGAGTCATTGTCTTGCCATTTTTAATATCCAGACCATAGTAATAATAGTACAATAGAATAGAAATAGCTAACAAGTATTGAGCACTTACTACATGCCAGGCAGTGTTTTGTGCACTTTACATATATTAACTTGTTTAATGTTGACAGCAACTCTAAGATAGGTACTAGAATAATCTTATTTTACAGATAAGGGAATTGAGGCCCAGTGAGATTACTTTACTTGCCCAAGATTGACACATTCTCAGTGGTGGAGCTGGCATTAAAAACTGGGAGACCTAGCTACAAAGTACTTATTCTTAGACACTCTTCTACGATGCAAATTGCTTTTATGGGTGGTGGCAGAGTAATCTGCTTATGTTTAAACACTTTGGTTCTCAGGCTAAATTAATCTACGGAAAAACCTTACCAAGATGAGAAAAGGGGAAGAGAGTAAGACCTGTAACATGCTATTTTGTGTGTCTTAATTCTGAAAGACAAGGATATATCAAAAAAAGAAATTATAGAGCTGAGATGGTAGATAGATAAAATTTTGACTAAGGTAGAAACTACATTAAAAACATCTTCATCAGATTGGAAAGTGTAACTATACAATGGGAGGCTGGTAAAAATATATGGGCTACTTGTACACAACTCTTTAAGAAACTGGCTTAAAGAATTAGATTTTATGAGGTCACTATAAGTAAATTGCTCAAGAAAATAGAATTACCTGCCCTTGGGACAGTCACTTAAGTCACTTAGATTTTAAGCTCTCAAATCCTTCAACTGAAAAATTAGGGGATTTAAATAGATTATTGCTGAACCTCTTGCCAACTCAAAAACTATAAAACTAGTGTTACATAATGAATAAAACAAGCTGGAGCGAGAAGATTCTGGAGCTAGAAGATGCTGGCTGACTATTCACTATTTACCACCTGAATGACTGTCACAGATTTGGTTCCCTAGGAAGCCGACTCTAAGATTTAGAGATTTGTGTGCGGGTGGTTTATTGGGGAACAATACATGAGAGGGGTGAGGAAAGTAGGGCTAGCCAGAGTGAGCATTTGAACTGTGATGTAACTGCAGTATATGTCTGAGCCAATTTTACTGGTGAACTCTGAGGCTGGGATCACCATTTAAATAGTCCTGCCTGTTTTAATGGACTTTTAGCTAAGATGGAGTCTAAGGAACTAAGGCTCCATCTGAGAAAGAGGGAGGATTTACCTTCTCTTCAGAAACAACTAAAGACACAGGCAATACATATGAAAAAATGGCTTTCAAGACCCTGGACATGAGGCGATTAAACATGGCCATTGCTATGAGATGGAAAACAGAGTAAGTCCTATGACTTCTCCAGCCTATTGCTTTAAGGGAGTTTCCAGGCCATAGCTTAGGGAGAGGGAACCAAGGTGGAGTCCAGTGGACATTTTGAATTGAGGTGGAGTTGAGAATTCTAGAAAAACATAGTGACTATATTTCACATGGCAAAATACTGCAAAGGAGAGAGTGAGAGGGACCCCTGGATATCAGTGGAGGGCACTCTCGTGTACACATAGAGGACTGATTGGCATTTGTGTGTGGGGAGATTACCATTTAAGAGGAATAGAGGAAACAGTGGCTGCTGTTAACTCAGGGCTACAATTATTATCATGGGACATTGGGCGCAGTACTCAGAAAGGTCTTGCCTCAGTGTAGGGAAATAATTAGCCTTAGATTAAATACTGATTAATTTTATCCATGATTTAACTGAATTTAACTGAAGCCTTAGATTAAATACTGATTAATTTTATCCATGATTTAACATGATTTAACTGAATCCCAAAGCAAAGCTCAGGAACACATACAGAAATAGAAGAATATCCAGTACACAAAAAGGTAAAATTTACAATGTCTGGCATCAAATAAAATTAAGCAAGAATGCAGAAAAGTAGAAAATTGTGATTCATAAGTAGAATAAATCAACCAATCAAACCAACCCATAACTGACATTATGTCAAAATAGTTATTGTAATAATTTAAATGTATCAAAGACATTTAAAAAGGTAAGCAGAGGTATGGAAGATATGAAAACATGAGGATCAGACTTCTGCTGATTAAAACCACAATGTCTGCGATGAAAAATGCACTAGATGAAATTAATAGTAGATTAGATACTGCCAAAGAAAAGGTTAATGAACCTGATGACACGTTAATAGAAAGTGTCAAAAATAAAACACGTAGAGAAAAGCATTTTGTAAAAATTGAAATAACATCAGAGAGTTGGATTACTTCAAGTGGTCAAATGTGCATGTCATTGGACCCTCTAAAGGAGAGGAGGAGTGAGGGATGGAAGTATTTGAAAAAATAATGACTGAAAATTTTTCTGATTTTATGCAATCCAAGAAGGTCAATAAGCCTCAAGAACAAGGAAAATAATAAAAATCAAGATAGGTGTGAATCAATTTGGTCGAAAGCACTAATAAAGAGAAAAATGTTAGAAGCAGCCAGAGATAAAAGACGCAGTATATACAGTGGAACAAAGATAAGAATTACAACAAATTTTATATCAAAAAACTGTGCGAGCTAGAATTCAGTGGAATATCTTAAAATAATTAAAAGAAATGTGGCAACTTGGGATTCAATATACAGTGAAAATATCTTTCAAGAATAAAAACAAGAATACAAAACTTAAAGGATCCTGCAGACCTGAACTATAAGAAACGTTAAAGGAAATTCTCAGGCAGAAAGGAAATGACACCAGATGGAAAGAAGAATGAAGAAAACAGGAAATGAAAACTACGTGGGTAAATATATGAGATCTTTTCTTTCTTTTCTTCTTTATTTTTCTGTAGAGACAGAGTCTCCGTCTGTTTCCCAGGCTGGAGTGCGTTTGTATGGTCATGGCTACTGAGATTACAGATATGGACCACTGTGCCTGGCCTGGGATATTTTTTTATTATCTAAACTTTAAAAGAAATTATTAAAATTATTTAAAGCATGAATAATAAACATGTAGCGTGGAACCTATAACAAACGTAGAAGTAAAAATATAACATATGTAGAAGTAAAAAATAATTGGATTGTTTAGACTATTTACATATAATGTGATTATTGATATAGTTAGGTATATAAACTATTATTGACAGTTTTTGCCAATTGTGTTTTATTTGTCCCTTTTGTTTTCTCTTTTCCTTTCCCTCCTTTTTTCTCTTCTTCTAGATTATCTTGATTCAGAAACGTTTTTGACTTTGATGCATAAGAGATGAAAAAACAAATGAAGTGAGCCCTGTATTTGCCACAATTTGAAATTGTGAAATAGGAAACGGGAAAGTCCTGGAAAAATCATACCAGATTCCATTCACGGATTCCAAAGTAGAGAGGGTTTAGAGAATTTATGGCTGGGTGAGTGCTTTCCAAACTTCCTTCTTTTCATGTAGTTATTTTTCTAATCAATACTAGATATGAGATGAAAAGAATCTCCTATTTTGGGTAAGGTGGGCCATGATTTAAATATCTCAGTATTTTCCCAAAAGAAACCAGATTTACAAGTGAAAGTATCACAACGGAAGTTTATTATGGAACAATCACATATGTTGACTCTCCTTTGACCCTCACTGCAGTGCACTTTCATTACTTATCAATGTGGGGGTGGGAAAAAGGGGTGCAGCCAGACAAGAGAATATACAGGAAACAAGCATTGTATATGAGTCTATGTATTTCAGTAATGCTGCTACAAAGGGATACAAAATCAGGTGCCAGACTCCAGAAAAAATGAGATTTTTTCTTCCCCCAATCTCATTTGGCCCCTCGGCGCTCCCTGAAGTAGCGATTATAGGCAGCGTTGTATCCATAAATCATGGCATAGCGTTCGCAAAGTCTGTAGTCATCACAGGCTTCCCTATTGAGCTCGTGGACAGGCTTAGAGCGTTCTCGGATCCTAGAAAGTGGAAAAAGAGGCCAAAATTGAGAAACATAAAGTGGAAAAATAAGAAAATGGAAAAGAAGAAGAAAATATTGGAGAGACTTTCTCTCCATGCCCACCTATATTAAGAGATATTTAAGGAACAAGGAGAGGCCGGGTGTGGTGGCTCAGGCCTGTAATCCCAGCATTTTGGGAGGCTGAGGCGGGCGGATTGCTTGAGGTCAGAAGTTCAAGATCAGCCCTGCCAACATGACGAAACCCCGTCTTTACTAAAAATACAAAAATAGCTGGACATGGTAGCACGTGCCTGTAATCCCAGCTACCTGGGAGGCTGAGGCACGAGATAGTGCCACTACAATCCAGCCTGGTCAACAGAGTGAGACTCTGTCTCAGAAAAACCAACCAACCAAAAAAAACAGGGAGGGAAGGCAGAACAGGGGATTTTTTTTTTTTTAAATGACAATAGAAGTTTTCTTTCTGTCCTCCTTTCTTTCCTCCTTCCCTCTCCTTTCCAGATCTTTCCCCAAATAGTATTCTAATAATTCAGTTGTTTTCTGTATATTGTTTTTAAGTTTTTGATTTTAAAGTACAATTAGGAATAATGTATATAATGAAAAACCTGTTTCCCACTCCAATTCAGATCTGTGATCTACACTGGGAAAAATGAGCGCTCCTCATGAAGTTTGTCACTGACCTTTCTTGGACTTTAGCTCTCCATCTCTGCTGAGGGGATATGAAGGTATTTGCATTTCTCCTGTTAATGAAGGGATCTTAGAACAGAAAATAAATAAATGCAGTTTTAGTGACACATAGCTGAAAATATTTCCGTGAATATTCCTTGACCCAAATATATTTGTAAGTGCCTTAATTTCTGCAACTCACATAAACAGAGATTGACAAAAATGAAAGGAGGATATAAAGTAGATTTCATTAACTTCCTGATCAAATGAAATCAGTAATCAATCTATGTGTCTTAGAGACTTGTCATATGGACTTTGTTGGTTTTGCCTTTGGACGATCACTTTGCTTTTCTTAATTTCTGTATTTCTACTTGGTAGGTTTTAAATTCCTTTTGAGGAGAAATTCTCTGTCCTGAGGATTTATGAAGCATAACTCTAGATTGCCGGTACATGAACAGTTTAAACACTATAAAAATAATGAATAAATTAAAAACAAGAGTGATGTGCCATTTCCTCCTATGCTCAGTCTTTTATAAATCCAGCTATTCAATAACATTCAGCTGGCTGGGTATGGTGGCTCACGCCTGTAATCCCGGCACTTTGGGAGGCTGTGGTGAGTGGATCACTTGAAGTCAGGAGTTCGAGACCAGCCTGGACAACATGGTGAAACCCTGTCTCTACTAAAAATACAAAAATTAGCCAGGCATGGTGTCATGCACCAGCTACTCGGGAGGCTGAGGCATGATAATTGCCTGAACCTGGGAGGTGGAGCTTGCAGTGAGCCGAGATCACACCACTGCACTCCAGCCTGGGCGACACAGTGCATCTCAAAAACAAAAACAAAAAAACCAAAAACGCCAAAAACCCAAAAAAACAAAACAGCACTCAGCTTAACGTGGCGCCTGTGGTCTCCCAGCTGACTTGGCGTCCAACTCTGTGCTTTACCATTTGTCATTACTCCTCGTTTTCCATCTGTGCAGTTGACATGGTGCCAATTTAAAATTTCCAAATGAGATTTTATGGCTTCTGAATATGTTGCCTGTAGCTTAAATCCCATATTGTACTACTTCAAGCTTAAAAAATTGCTCCTTTGGCAATTTTTATAGTCATTAGATTTAAAACTTTACTTTAGTTTTTCAAAAGAGGCCCCCTTTTCCCTCCCTGTTGTATATCTTACCATCTTGTTTATTTAAAAATAGGGAGAGGTTCTTTAATGCAAGAGATTTAAATAAAGAATTTAAATATTCACTTACAAAGTTCATAAGATTCCATGCTTTCATGCGATTCTGGAATTAAAAATAATTCATTATATCACTGCTTAGCAATGATTCCTTATATCGTTGTTTATCAGTTTAGACACTGTAATAGTTTAAATATAGGGATGGAAGGAGAGGAAAGAGTGTAAAAATGTGAAGAATATATTTGGCAGTGTGGTTATTACAGATTTCAGGAATTTGGGATTTGTAAGGTTTTTCTCTAGCTCTGGCCTTGCTGTGGATATCTCTGTATTTTAGTTTCTCTGATGTTGAGGGAGGGAGTGGCCATTTTCAACTACAATTTCCCAAGGGCTATGACGTCTTCAGACAAGCAAAATAAGACACTTTAAGTGCTGTACAGAAGTCTCCAGAGAACCTTCTTCTCTGGATTATTCAGAGGCTGTTTGAGAACAGGGTCAAAGCGGATTAAGAAGGATCCAGAAGACAGCCAGACTTCTGCAGGCAAGAGAACTACAGGGCAGCTGCTCTGCTGGGCTTACCAGGACAGGTTTCTAAGAGGGTTCCGAAAGCCTCTTAAGAACCTGTGTTATATTGGCAGCCACAGAAACCACTGGCTCCAGCTGACAGCTCACCCTGGGCACGATGCCAGTTCAGAGAGAGAACTGAAACGATATCAAAGCAGAAGCTTTGTTCTTTCTGCCACTCTCCTGAGCACGGCAGGTACATTTTGGAATAAGAGGCTTCTATTAATATTTGCCGGCAAGTGAATTTTCTTCAAAAGTTAAAAAGATGGTGAAGAAATGAAATCCTCTGATATAGAAAATTTGTGAATATAAGAGTGAGAAGCATAATCTTTGTTTGTTAATGCGATTTAAATTTTAAAACAGTGAAAATATTCACATAATTGAAGCAGAAGACTGAAATAAGTAAATAACTTTGCTTCACATTTCCTTTTATAAGCTTTGAACAAATGCAGGTATATTTAACAACATATAGGAAACAGGCAAAATTTATTTTCTGACAACAGAAGTTACGAAAATGATTATTTTCTAAAATTGTTTTGATGTAAAACTTTATTTTAAAATTCATTAACCGAACAAACATCATAAGTTCATGATATTGTCCAGTCCCTAGAAAGGGCTATACTTAATACTTCACATGAAAATTGATTTTCTCACAGGCAAGTGGTTTAAACAATGCCCTTAACCCATTGATACCAAAGTCTAAATAAATATCCTTAAAAAGAAGGATGCAGGGGGCTGGGAATTTGATATCTTCTTTCTGAAATATCTGAGTTTCTAGATACACAGAGACTTACCACTGAACGGGTTTGCCTGTTAAGTTGCACAAGACTCTGGATATTTAGGATATAAAAAAGACTTAATAGAACAGATCAGTTTCCGTGGAGACTGGGAAATGTGAAAGTAATGGTACTTTAAGATTATAACAGAGAAAGGGGGAAGAAGAGGAGGAGGGAGAGGAAAAATAGAAGTAAGCCAAAGTCAGAGGCAGAAAAGTAAATACAGAGAAACGGGAGAAAAGTTTCTCACCATAACACGAAGTTACCACCGCTAAGGCGGCCAGGATGGCGAGAAGGACCAGGCTCTTCATGGTCTCGTCCTGCAGGTCAGTCTCAGGGTCTTGTGTAGCAGCAGTAGGGAGAGAGGCTCCTACAGGATGTTAGTGGAAGGCTGTGAGGTTTTTATAAGAACCAGAGCAGTTGGGAGGGGAAAAACCAGTGGGAGAGGGCTGGAGAAGGTGGGGAAGGGTTGGCACTGAACTAGCATTGGAACTTTTCCCAAACAGTCATTCCTTCCAGATATTATCTACTCTGAGTGGGCAGTTTTCCCTCACTCCTGGACCTGACTGTGCTACAGCAGGATGCTGCTCTGGTGCAGAAGTTGTGGCCATCGTATGCTTGGGGACAGACCTGGACAAAAGCCCACAGAGGGAGTTGCCACGAACACATGATCTATCCTCCTGGCCAGGCCTTTTGGGTTTGGTCCACAGACAGAGCCCTAGTGTTCTGTTTGTTACCCTGATTGATTGATGAGAGGTTTTGGCGGGGAGAAAGGACTTCACTTTCTTTTCTTTTCTTCTTTTTAACCTTTGCCTCTTCTTCTGGGAGGACTTCACTTTCCATGCTGATTATAATTTAGACATCTTCCCAGTAGGGCTGAATCCTAGACCAAAATCTATCAATCCCAGACTAATCAGGCATTTGACTGGGCATATGCATCTTTGGCATTTTTCCAAAGGTTCAGCAAGGTGGAGATACCCAATGCCCCATGAGTTCTGTTTCCTTAATCAACACCGTTGTAACTTGCCCATTCAGTTTTGTGACATTAGTTCAAACCTGTGCCCTAGTCCTCTCTTAGGCAGCGAATCAGTGGTGGAAAGTGCAGCAAGGATAAGAGGGCACTGTTCTCTCATTCCCGAGGGCATTATCTCGATAATTAACTAACTCGATAGACTTTTTAGTGAGTGGCAGATGTGCTAGGTGTTGTGGGGGATGTACAGACAAACAAGACACCTCCCTAATGAGGTAAGTAATAGCTACTCACTATTCACTTTGCTCTTTCACTGTAATGTATCCTCAAGCGTAGGTTTTCACTGCACCGTCAGGCCCAGAAGTACTAGCTTAGTTTCCCACAGGAGGATTTCAGTTTCATGCCGCTGGTTATCTTGTATAGAGAGCTCTTTTTTTTCTTCCTTTTTTCCCCTTCTTTTGCAATCACAAAATCTGTCCTACCAGATGTGCCGCTGTTGCTTGGGAACCCAATAGTTTTCTTTGCAGACAACAGACTTGAGTCACAGAGCAGCAGATTGTAGAAGAGCTACAGCTTCGGGACCTCTGACTCTTGAACTGCAACAGTAATAGGGCTGGGTTGGGGGTGCGGTGGATGTATCTTTCAATACTGATGTATTTCAAGGAGCAGTGATGAACTTGGTGGAGCCTCACGCTTCATTCTTTTTGTCTTATTGGGATGGAGTTTCCCTCCCATCCTCCGTCCTGTGAAGAGCTTTTATAAATATTAATAGAGTCCCCATTAAAAGAAATAGCTACTTTGAAATCTGAAAGATTGAGTTCTGAGGAATCAATAAAATTCAAGTTTTCCCTCCAAAACCTAAGAAATAGATTCTCTGTGAGAAAATCTTAAAGAAAATCTCAGAAAGAAGACCATATATGTTCATACTTGATAAATTCAACCTTCACAATTTCCACTAACGAGATTGGCAGTTGTTCCGCTCTTTAAACCACAACCTACTCTGAGTGTTAGTTTCAATGTCAATCTTGCAAGATGAATCACCTGAATCATTATACGATCAATGAATAATTTAAAGTGCGAAAGCCAGTTCACTACATTGCATGATTTTGGGGGAACAAACTAGCCATAGATAAAAGTTTTGCATGTACTTAGCTTAGTAATTAATCCCCAATTAATATAACATCAAACAAGCTGAGTTCCAATGTTTCACCCTTAAAATGAGTAGTCTACTCTTCCTGTCCCCACTCCATCTCCAGAATTAAAGAGAAATCTTCCCATTTTCCTGCTATAAGTATGTGCTTTGCAATGTAAATTAGCTCTGTCTTTTCCAGCCAAGTTATAGATGTCTCCTCTATCCCCAAGGTCAAATGACAACTATAATCTTTCAGCCTCCGACATCACAATTGTTAGGTTATTTTTACACTCCCAGAAACTAAACTTGAAAATCCTACACTTCTCATTTCAACTTAAGCTTCACTTTTTGTTCACCTTAAATCACTGCTTCCACTGGATTCCCTAAACTTAAGCATTTCTTTTTATCGTCTTGGTTTTTGTAAGGCTAACTTTCTTTTGGGAGCTGTGTCTCTTCGGTCCTTCATCTGCCTTTCCTGTCTATTTCTCTCCATTTCTTTCTAGGTTCTTCTCTGCAAAATCCCATTTATATATGATCTGAAAAAATTATTAACATGTGTGAGAATCCAGAGCCCTTCTTTTTCTCTTCTGTCACCTTACTCCCCATTTCAAAGGCAACTTTGTGAATGCCAACTCCAGTCATATGTTTTTATGATGAGGACTTGGACTAACTCATAAAGCAGGGATGGCAGCTTTGCATTAGAAAGGACCAAGATTGACTAATCTGAGAGAAGACGGAAGAAAAGAATGGAGGTAGGAAAAAAAAACGGAGACGGGGAAATGAGAAGAGGCTTACCAATTTGGTTTGCTGGGTGAGTTTTAGGTAGAGACTGAGTGACAGAGAAAAACGGAGGCAGTTGGAGAAGGTGAGACATATTAAAAGCAAGACATGGGAACAGAGACATAAAAGCTGCTTTGGTTAGGAATAGCATTGTTTGAGATTGCAGAACACTGTCTGAAAATTTTCAGAAAATATTGAAATTTAAACAAATTAATTTTGCCAGCTAGTTTGCATTTTCTTAATTGGGATATCTTGTCAAGACGAGACCACATGAAACTCTAAATTCTAGTTAGATTTTAGATAATTATGAAAGACACTTATATAGACATTTTCCCTTAACAAAAGAGAAGTGTTATTCAGAGGAGAGAATATTTTAAGATACTCCCAGAAGTGATAACAGAAATATGAGACAGTGATATGATTGCCAGTTTTTAAAAATGTATAGGAATCTCCTCATGCAAGGTTGGCAACGTGGGAACTGAAGCAAGAGAAGCCATGGACTAATACAGATCTCCTATTCCACCTACTCTCAGGCAGAAAAGAGAAGAATGCCCATGCCTGTCAGGGCCAGAAGGAGCTTCATGATTTCATAATTCTCCCATCCATCCATCCATCCATCCATCCATCCATCCATCCATCCATCCATCCAGTTATCTATCTAGCCAACAAGTGTACTGAGCATCTACTGCGTGTCAACTCTAGGCTGGAAATACAGTAGAGAAAAATATAGATATGGGCTCTATCCTCATGCATCAAGTATGCTCCTTGAACACAAATTTAATAGTGGCTCCTTTTATTTAAAAAATGGTTAGGCAGCCAACTGGCCTTAATGGAGACTAAGTGATGAGCTTTCTCACTGGGTTGACCTTTCTTACGGGCACTCAGGAGTATCTCTGTTTCCAAAGCATAAAGAAAGGTGCTAATGACCAGCTCAGATAATTCTGAATTTAGGCAGGGAATGCAGGAGAGGAACATTGGCAGAGCTGCTGAGAATTACTGTGGGGAGAAGCTTCTCAGAAAAGTGTATTTGCCAGAGAATATACCAAAATAGTTATCCCCATCACATGGTATTTCTGTGACTAAAATAACGGCACAGAGGTAGTAAGTGTAATATATTTCCCTATCAATTCTACCTCCGTCTCTTTCTGTCCTTGCTTATCCTTTAACTAACTCTTTTTGAGATGGCTAGGCATTTTGTCTCTTTGAGGAATTTTCCTGGCTCCAGTCAGATTTCTTTTTCTTTTTTGCTGTTCCATGAAATTCAGCTTTATTTACTGAATTTTGATTTTATAATTTTTTTTTTTGAACTGGCAACACTAAAGTCCTTGCCTTTGCCATTAAAGGAAAAGCACGAATGAAAGAAGAGTTAGGAAGAAGCAGCCCTGAAGACAAAAACAGAAATCACTCTCTAGGACATCAAAGAACAATGAACTGGGAGACAGAAGCCCAGCCAATGTCGTGGGGCAGTGCCACGCTCTTAGTTCTTTTCTTTTAAGGGAAGCCCCTTGAGAGGATTCTGTGTGTCAGATTCCTTAACTGATGTAACTTCCTAGGCACAGACAGAATCCTTCTTTCCTTTCCTTAATTTGTCTTAGTTAAACTAAGTGAGAATAAATGTTTGTCAAACTCAGGCATGAGTTTGTCAAACTCAGGCAGGAGGAGCATCTGGGGACTCATGGGCTGAAACTTCCAGGGAAAGCTGGAGATGCCTGATTATTAAACAAAATAAAGGTGGAGAAGTCTGAGAGGTGGAGAGCTTTTGGCTTGGAATGGCTGGGATTTTTTTTTCCCTCCCATATCGATTATTTCCTCCACATTTTCCTTCTTAAGAAAAGCTTCAATTTTTAAATAAGATAGCAAATATCAAATAAAAATTATACATCTATCCAAGTGCTATTATCATATGTCAAATGCTTGCTATATATTAGATGCTCTGATAATCACTTTTTATTATTTACTTCTCATAATAATCCTATAAGCTAAGTACAATGATCCACATCTCATATATAAGAAAATAGAAGCTCAAAGAGGTAAAATAGTTTATCCAAGGTCACACAACAACTAAATGTCAAAGACAGGATCAAAACACAGGACTGTTTGATGTCAAATCATATGTTTTTAATAATGATACAACCATGCAAGATCCTTCCAGGTTCTGACACCTGCTTAAATAATTTTGTGATTGCATCTTACAGGGTCCCTTGAGTTTCCAATTTCATAACTAGAGACAAAATTACACAAAATTAAGATATATGCATTTAAAATGATAATTTTTTCAATATCCTTTAAAGTAGTGCAATACGAATTAAAGATCTACATACACTTAAGCCCAGTAAGTTAAATGACTTGTAAAAACGGAGACAGGGATAGGTTTAGGATTGGATCCTAGGTCCCCTGTTTCTCTCTCCAGTATACTGCACACTAAACATCTGCCCAAACAAGCTCCAACTTAAATATAGTACTTTCTAAAACTTTTCAGCTTCCTTCAGGAATCCCCAAGTCTCATTCAGTCTGTGAACGCCGATGTTTGCTTTCGTCTGGTTTGATATATTTGACATATTAAGAATGTCGTCTCTCAGTACCCACAAGGCCAATTTCTATAGTTACTTAGACCACCCCACCTCCCCATCCCAGAAAAGTGGAAATCTCGGCTTAATTTATAAACTGCTCTGTCAACTCAAAGCAAAATAGAGAGCAGGTTCTATGTCTCCTGTCTTGACTAAAGATGAAGATGTCTTGACTAAAGGCTGGCTATTTACTCATCAGACTCTTGCTGCCTTTTCTGGATGAGGTGCGATCAAGACAAAGTCCGAGGAATTTCTCCTGCAGTACCATGGTCTCAGCTGGAAAGGAAGGCGCCCTTTTATATCTATTCTACTGTCATCCCACACTTTGGGATATCCTCATAATCTCCTTCCATTATTTCAAATCACCAAAATAAAAATACTCCTTTTGATATTCAGGACATTTACAACCCCAAGAAATGGAGTCAAGTAACTTGCAGGAATTGCAGGGGATATTGGTGATTGGCAGAAACAGGATCCCAAAGGTAGGATTGGTGAGGAGAGGGGATATGAGAATAATGACATGATGTCTCTAGGAGTGAGATGGAAGCAGAGTGGGATTATGTTTACCACGTGTGAAGACATGAAGGGAGTAGAGAGAATGATAGCTTAATTCACCAAATCACAGTACCCGAGAACTTGATAGCACTGGTATGAGCTATAAGAAGTAGTTTTAGGGAAGATAGAAGTAATGCTTTAAACAACAGAGAATAATTTTTAAAAGTTAAGTAAACATAACATTCGTTACCAAATGAAGTTAAAAAGAGTCGATGATAACTTTTAATGCTGACATGAGAAATGAAAATATGCTGTCTTTGAAATCCTTTAGTCAGAGGTATGTATCTGAATGGACCCCATGTCTAACCTAAGGGTACTTCCTTGAAATGGAAATTTAAATCTTACTTAGGGTGATTTGAAGTTTAGGTAATAAATTAGAAGAATATCTGGTAGCTATGAGTCAAATCGGCCATGTTGCTTCCATATTCCAGCCTGCACCCGGTTCATCTGTTCTGTTGTTCTCTAAAAACGATAACAACAACAAAAAAGCAGATGGTGGAGGGGAGTGAGTATTCCCCAGCTTCCCTTCATCTAGGTATTCTCTCCATACTTTTGGTAGCTATTCTAACAAATAATCATCACATAATCTTGACAGGACTCTAAAGACAGGCTCTGTAGAAGCTGGCCAAAGGATGTAGTTTTTAGGATCAGAAAGCCTGGATTTGACTTCAAGCTCTGTTGCCTTTTCTTTTCTTTTTTTTTTTTCTTTTGAGATGGAGTCTTGCTCTGTCGCCAAGGCTGGAGTGCAGTGGCACAATCTCTGCTCCTTGCAACCTCCAGCTCCCAGGTTCAAGTGATTCTCCTGCTTCAGCCTGCCGAGTAGCTGGGACTATAGGCACGTGCCACCACGTCCAGCTAATTTTTTGTATTTTTAGTAGAGACAGGGTTTCACCATGTTGGCCAGGCTGGTCTGAAACTCCTGGCCTCAAGTGATCCGCCTGCCTTAGTCTCCCAAAGTGCTGGGATTACAGATGTGAGCCACTGCCCCTGGCCTCTGCTGCTTATTCTGCGTGTGGCATTTGACATGTTGTTTAAGCTCCTGAGCCTCGGTGACACAGGTAGGGATTATAAGTGTCTGCAACATAGTAGGTGTACTCACTAAATGTTAGAGGACTCTAACTCAGAGGACTGTTAGATGAATTGAATAAGGCAATACCTGCAGAGCTCCTAGCTTAATGGCCTACATACATGTAATGCCGTGGAGTACACACACACACAATCGTACTTCAAAAAAATGGGTTCAACTCCACTGGTCTAGTGTTACTTCCACTTTTCCCCAGTATCAAGGGAATAGATTGCTGAAAACCAAAGCAGAGGAGAGAATGCAAAACGTGGGAGGGATTGAATCAGCAAGGCCTTGTCCAGTGGGAACTGTGGAACTGGCTGAAGCTCAGCGTAGTTCTCACACGGCCACCCAGTGGCTGCGTTCCTGTTGAGCGAGCCATTTGCCCCTTTTTTTTTTTTTTTTTTTTTTGCCATTTGCCTTTTTAAACAGAAGAGCTGGAATAGACCTGTATAATTTTGTGCTTGTAAATTATTTCATCCTTGAAATGAATAAACCCGATAGAGAAATTATATAATTCAGCGTTTGAAGGAACGCTTTGTTCTCAATGCAATTTTGCAAGTGTTTCTAGGGCTGATTGGTGTTTGGATGTCCACCCCTCAGCCAACAAACCACTAGCAAGATGCCTTTTAAAAGCTGCACTCAAATAACTACCTGCCAAAAGGCCATGTCTGCTGTTGTTTCCCAGTTGTAGTCAAATAACTTCATTCATTCGAGTTGGATGCTGATATACTTTGAAGTCCTTAGGAGAAGAAAGTCAATCTTTTCAGCCAGGATTTGGTCAGTGAGAGAAAACTGTCCCCCTCGTGGAAGGGATCAGCAACTCGGCGACTCGTCTCCTTTGTCTCCTTGCCTAGTCGTAGCAAACCATGGAAATGAAATTCACAAAAGGATTTAGAGAGGACACAAAGGAAAAATGTCCAGATTAACATGAGAGAGAGAACAGCACAGGGAATGCCTTTCCTGATCAAGCTAAGAAGTGAACAGGCTGTGCAATAAGAGACTGTTTCCACATCTGATTTCTCCCTGATGGAAAAAAATGCAGTGAAATGTTGGCTGGGCTGACTGTGGAAATCTATTTCAGCCCCGCCTGCTGGCGTTTGTTTAAGCGGTCCTGTCACCAGAGTTCGTCTGAATCTCAGGGGCCTTGCTCTGACTCCAATTCTTCTAATCTATCAGTCTCTGTGTTTTCTGTTTTCTCATAATCCCATGTTAATTTTTTTCATGCCATTTATGGAATTTTGAAAGACATTTTTATTTTGTTGAGAGGATAAAGGGAGGTTTCATTGGGGTTCTTTGTCTTTTGGTCAGCCATAAACCAGTGGGAAAAAGAATAGAATCAAAAGGAAGAGACAATAAGCTGAAGGGAACAAGATGTAATTTTTGGTCTTATTCTGTTTTGGGATGGCAATAGGAGGGCAGGGGAATGGATATGGGCTGGGGTGAGGGATTAGGAAGGATGAGAATCTGATACGAACGCTTGTTTGTCTTGCTCCTCTACCGGACAGCACATTCTTTGAGCTTAGCCTCTGGCTCTTAGTCATCTTCTATGAAGACACACAACAACTTCTCATTGCTTACAGAATTAAGCTGACATCCTTCTCAAATTCACAAGCATCCTAAATTCTCTGGTGCCATAATGAGAGAGTGGAAAAGAACGTGTGAATGCCAGTCCATTTGTCACTGAATGATCTCCACTGTCTCTCAAATCCTCATTTTCTTCATCTAGTAAAATGTGGGCAATAATGGAAAGTAGCTTACGGAGTTGTAATGAGGATTAAGTGAGATAATTCATGTGAGAGCCTGGCTAGCCCAGTGGTGGCATGTAGTAAACATTCCATGAAAGTAGCTATTATTGTTATTATTGCAGTGTCTAACTAATTACATGACCCTGAATAAGTCATTTTTTCCACTGTAACATGTGAGCGATAATTCTTTTGTAAATTGTTGTAAAGATTTAATGAGGAAGTCTTTGTAAAATACCCAGCAGGTGTCTGTGATGTAGTAGGTGCTCATTAATTGTTACTTCCCAGTTGTCTTTCCCATTCATTTCTTTCACGATTTCCCTTCATGTAACCCATCCTCTAGCCAAACTGAGCAACTTGTTCCTGCCACACCCTTCAGTGTTTGCTATCACACGTTTGCTCATTTTCTGGTATCCTCTTTTTCTGCCTCCCTGTCTCTGTCTATAGGAACGTTGGGTATCTTTTAAGGCTTAGCTCAAATACCACCTGCTACATGGTGTTTTACATAAGCTTCTCAACCAGGTGTTATTTCTCCTTCCTTCAAAAAATCCCTTAGCACATTTTGTTTTTTTTAATTTTATTTGACGGAGTTTTGCTCTGTTGCCCAGCCTGGAGTGCAATGGCGCGATCTCGGCTCACTGCAATCGCTACCTCCCCGGTTCAAGCGATTCTCCTGCCTCAGACATAGCTGGGATTACAGACATGCGCCACCACGCCCGACTAATTTTGTGTTTTTAGTAGAGATGGGATTTCACCATGTTGGTCAGGCTGGTCCTGACCTCACATGATCTGCCCGCCTCGGCCTCTCAAAGTACTGGGATTACAGGCATGAGCCACCATGCCCGGCCTCCCTTAGCACTTTTATTTCTTTACTGGCACATACTTTCTTTTTTGAATTACAGGCATTTCTGTGCCCCATCTTGTGCACACACTCCTCCCAGCTATTCATGGTACAATCACCTGTCTCCTCTTCTTCCTCACCCCATACTCATTTACCCAAAAGATTCTGACTCATTATCTAGGAAACTGTCATCTCTAGAAAGACTTCTTTCTTGCTGAAAGAAGAGAGAATTTTCTTGCTGAATTGCATTTTCAGTTAGATGTCTCAGTTTTCTCATACTAGTCATGATACTTTTTCATTGATCTTACTGGATTTCAATGCAGAATGTTAAGCTCCACGAGGGATGTCAGGGATTGTATCTTTTTCATCTTTGTATTCTCTATTTCTTACACATCATCTGGCACACAGTAAGTGCTTATTTATGTTTCTTGAACTGAGCTGATCCTACAAACCCAGTGCAGTGTTTAAACACCACAAAAGCTCAATGAAGTTACCCTTAACAACCCACTACAGCAGTCTAAGAACTTTAACTGAAACATCTCTGCCTTTTGTGAAGATAGGAAATTGCTGTAATTTGAAATGCTAAATCATTACATTGTATGTCAAATAAAAGAAAAATGCTATTTCACTATTATTTTTTACCCTTGACTTTTGCAGCAATCAAACTGCCAAATTAAATGATTATCGTTTTTATGAAATAGCAATATTCCTGAGAAGCTTCCAGGTAATGTCATAAAATTAAATTATGACCAAATACCTGTAAAAATTCACTCTTTTTAAAGAAAAATATTAGTGAAACGACTTGAATAGCAATAATTCCTCTGGAAGGGTAAAATAAGAAACACAGTCCCTCACTGTGTGTGGATATAAAGTGTCCCCTTATGTGTTTTTCTTTGCATCTGTATTTTCACATATTGATTAGCAGGAGTGGACGTATACATGCCATATAAAATTGTGTAAAGAAGCTTACCCCGAGTAGAGCACCAAACAAGTTATGAATATTAGAAGTTCAATGAAAATAAAACAAGAATATTTGAAAGACTGCCAAGGGATAGAATGACTTGATTTAATAACTTTTTCATGCCAGTAATAGGAATAGCTAATATTTATTAAGTAGTGTTTTATTTCTCTGTTTTCTCCACTTTTTGTTCTGGTCCATCAAAACAAGCCTCTTATCTATGCCAGGTTGCTTAAAACAAAGCACAATTTTTAGTTGGAAAAAGAAAAGTATGTATGTATTCTTTATAAGTAATCAACAAAAAGTTAATTTGGGAAAAAGAGTATAGCTATCCCAAGACTGCTCTCTGCAAATTTTGCATGTTTGCAGAACATTTACCAAACAGCTGAAAGGAAGAGGATTTTGTATCACGTTTCCTTTTCCGAGAAGTTGTGCTGTATTTGTTGGAATACATTTCAGTACTTTCTTCTGATCCTCAGATGACGATGCCATATGATGGTTCTCACAGGGTCAGCGCGGGAGGTAGAGGATTTCTGGGGATATGTGTTTCAAAGCCAGTGATTCTCGGGAAGGAGTACGAACTCCGATACAAATACTGGCTCATCTCTATACCATGGACTCTCGAGAACAGCAGCGCTTCAACACTTAGCGTTTTGTTGCCAGAAATAAATCAAATGGACAATGGTGCAAAAATCAAAATGTTCCTGGAACAACTGAAGGTCAGTTTTGACCTTAGCTAATCTGGCAGTTTTGTTTGGATTTCTCAGTGCCTGCATTTGATCTCTGAATTATGCTTTGTGGCTGGACTCACCCTTTCTAGGGCCAGACACAGTTTATCTGGCTGGGATTTTTCCTGTGTAGGTTTAAAGATAAGTAAAATATCTGACTCACTGCTCATCTTGCCAGCGTGTCTTTCTGTTGCACAAAAAGATAGCAACCGCATAAGCTGCCATGAGTAGGTTTGGCAAGGCTGACTGGTAGGAATGGTTTCCATATGGTGTAAGATTAGAATTAATTGCTCAAACACATGGCAGTTAAAGAACCCTAAGGTGTTTCAAGTGTCCTGAAAGAAAAGACCAAGAAAGAAAAAGAAATTAAAACACTTCAGTGATTCTCTAAATAAATTTATATAGGCCTTAGCATATTATTTTAAACTATCTAGGGCCTAAAAGATGTTTTAAGGCAAAAAATTATTACTAACAGCATGCACGGATATTTAAAAAATAAAATACATGCATAAAAGAAGGCAATTTCTATTACTCATATAGGCATCTTTGAAGAGGACCAGGAATAAAACGTATGCAAACAACTGAGCAAATCTATAATAAAAATTCACACAAGCACATGACTATAAAATGTAGTTTAAAGTATTACCTTGATATAAATAATATAATTTATTTTTATAAAGTTCTTATGGGAAAATGGAGGCTTAGAGGTGTCAACTGATTTTGTCCAGAGGGACACTAGCGGCTTTCATGCCTTGGACTTTACTTGACTTAGACTAGTTCTCTGTGTGCATATTTATGTGTTTGTGCATATATTGTTTATATTAGATTGTAGATATCTAAAGAGTGAAGATTATGTTCAATTCATAATTGTATTCCAATATAACACATGCTACATTGCCTGGCAAATAGTAAGCACTTAATAATTACTTGCTAAACTGAATTTATAAAAACAAGTTAACGTATCCATGATGGGAATTTCTGAGCGTAATCATAATATTTCATTCATTTGCTCTATTCTACAAACACAAACTGTCTATTGTATGCCAAACACTGTTAGAGTTGATATCTTTCCTCAAGAAAATTACCCTTGATAGAGGGATAAAAAGTCTTATAAACAAATAATTATAAGTACATGGGAAAATCTTTCATCAATGATGTAAAAAGTATTTTACTGCAGAAAGTAGTCCTAATATAGTGGCAATTCTAATTCATGTAAATGGGCCAAGCTCACCATTTAGGTGGGGAGGTCTAATATGAGGTCTCTAAGAGAAACATTTAAGATACAAGATACAGCGAGGTTTGAAATAAATTTCTTTTATTATACTATTCTTGGCCTATTTTGATAGAAAAATTATGCTAGCCTTGTAATATCAGTTGCAGAGACTTTCTTCTGTTTTCTATTCTCTGGTACAGTGTATATAAAAGGGAAATCTTTAAATTTAAAAAATATATTAAATATTGTTTCTTTTATGACTTAGTTTGTGTTTATAACTTGCTAAATGCATGGGTTTTAAAATATTTTGATATTGATTCCTAGAATTATTGCATATTAGTTAGAGAATGTGATGATTATTAAGTTTGTTCTTTGATATTTTTCAAGGCTTTTTATGGCCTAATACATGGTCAATTTTTATAAAGTTTTCATATTTGCATAAAGGTTTATTCTTTAATTATTGGATGCAAAACTGTATAAATGCTTATTTCGGCAAGCTTATTAATTAATTGTATTACTCAAAACTTCCTTGGTTTGTTAAATTATTCTGTGTGCTTGATTAGCTCATTAATGATTAAAATCTGTAGTTCTAATTATAGATTTTTCAAATCTTGTAATTTTTCCAATGTTGCTTTATATATTTTGAGGATATAATTTTAGGTACTACATATAAATTGAGAATTTCTATGGACTCCCAGTTAATTTTTCCTTCAGTTGTCATTCAATGTGTCTCTTCTCTATAACAGTGCTTTCTCCCTTAAAGTTTATAGTAACTTATATTAATTAAATTTCACTTTAACAATTTTCTTTAGCTAAGTATTTGGTTGCTGTTATTTTCTAACGCTTTTGTTTATATTTTTATAAATCCTTATATCTTATTTAACTGTCTTGTTAATGCTTATCAATAGAATTTTAAAATCAAGGTAATTTACATTTATTGTCATTATAATATTTTGGTTTATTTCTAAGATATTATTTTGTGCTTTTATTTGCTAAGCCTTTAATGCATATTTTTTAAAAAAGTAATTTCATACTTCTATTGGTTTATGTGAGACTTCTTTATTTAATTGTATCCCTTTATTAATTTGTAAATTTTACATATAATATCTACCTTTTTTTTTATTATACCTTAAGTTCTAGGGTACATGTGCACAACGTGCAGGTTTGTTACATATGTATACATGTGCCATGTTGATGTGCTGCACCCATTAACTCGTCATTTACATTAGGTATATCTCCTAATGCTATCCCTTCCCCGCCCCCACAATAGGACCCGGTGTGTGATGCTCCCCTTCCTGTGTCCAAGTGATCTCATTGTTCAATTCCCACCTATGAGTGAGAAGATGCGGTATTTGGTTTTCTGTTCTTGTGATAGTTTGGTGAGAATGATGGTTTCCAGCTGCATCCATGTCCCCACAAAGGACACGAACTCATCCTTTTTTATGGCTGCATAGTATTCCATGGTGTATATGTGCCACGTTTTCTTAATCCAATCTGTCACTGATGGACATTTGGGTTGATTCCAAGTCTTTGCTATTGTGAATAGTACTGCAATAAACATACGTGTGCATGTGTCTTTATAGCAGCATGACTTATAATCCTTTGGGTATATCCCCAGTAATGGGATGGTTGGGTCAAATGGTATTTCTAGTTCTAGATCCTTGAGGAATCGCTAAATTTTTATTTCTTTGTTTGTTTTGGAGACAAAGTTTTGCTCAGCTGTCTAGGCTGGAGTACAATGATGTGATCATAGCTCACTGCAGCTTTGCACTCCTGGCCTCAAGGGATCCTCCCCTCAGCCTCCTGAGTATCTGGGATCACAGGTGAATGTCACCACACCCAGCTTATCAATTTTTAAGAGAGTTTCTTTGAATTATTAACATCTATATTTTCTTAACACAATAAAAAATTAATCAATATTTCTATATACCCCTTGAGCAATACAAGAAAGTTTAAATGTTTTAATGACAATTAAAGCACTGCTGTAATTACTCACTATTATCCTTAATACTTTATACAGTCATCATGTGCTTTGATTTACATGCATGCTTACAATCTCTTTGCATTCAACTTTTTCTATCATTGTACAATTTTCTGAAGTAAAGCTTCTATCAACAGGGGTTTGTGAGTGGTAAGCAATCATGATAATAGTCTAAAAATAGACTTATTTTGTCTTTCCTCTGAAATGATAGTTTAGTTAGAAATACAATTTTAGTTTGAAACTTGGTTTCCCTCATACTTTGAAGTTTCTTTTTCACGATTTTCTGGTTTCTTCTAATGCTGTTTCAAAAAGCTGAAGTCAGCTTGATAGAGGAGACAAACACTAAAGTAGTAAAATAAGTAAATAATTTTATATGAGGTAGTGGCAGATGCTAAAACAGAAGCATCAGAGGAATTACTCTGAGGGTCTGCACCGATTCCACATAATCTTCAGTTCACTTATTATTAGGATGTTTGTCTGGATTAGCTTACCCTACCCACCCCCAATAGATGTTCATCTATGTGCTGTACTGTGTTAATGAACAAGATGGGTAGATCACTACCCTGGTGGGACACACAGTTTTGTGGCATGAGATCATCATAAAAATGTGCAATTATGAAATTTGATAAAGTTAATGAAGGAAAAGTATAGAGAGTTAGGAAAGTACATGACAGAGGATCCAGACTTAGTTTAGGGGGTTAGAAAAAAAACTCTTAAAAAGCATGTTTGATTTGCAATTTGAAGAATCAATGAGAGTTGAATGGATAAAGGGGGAAGTAAGACCAGAAAGAGAGAGTCTTACAGGCTGAAGGAACAGTAATTATGTAAGCTGTAAGGTGGAACAAGGCTCAAAGTATTAAAAGACACATGATGAGGCAGGGGATTTAGGCAGGTCCATGTAAAAATGCAAAAGAACTGATTTTTTAAACAGATCTTTAAGTGATTGGAAATGATTCAGAACTTTAAGAAGGACAAGAGAGACATAAACAGATGGTGTTTTTTATAAATGAATCTGGAAGCACTGCGGAGAATAGATTAGAGAGTGGTAAGAGTTAATGTAGGGAGATCAGCTAGGGGTCGGGAATTGCAGCAGCTTAGGTAAGAAGTGATCATGACTTACACCAAGATGAAGTGTAAGAGGAAGAAAGAAGAAGAGGGATATGGAAATTTTCTAGAAGGTGGTGGTGAACCAGCGAATGCAGGGGTAAAGGTCTGGTGTCAAGCATGGGTACTTTGTTCTGGATTGCACAATTGATGCTAATCTAGAGCAGTTCACAGTTTGCAGGGAGACAGATAAGCCAGTATAGAGTTGAGATGTTTCTGTGATATCTAGACAGAAAGAAAAAGTAAGCAGTAGGAGTTCCGTGTTTAATCTTAGTTGAAAATACAAATTTGAGAGTCGTCATCCCATGCAAATAAAACACTTCGATTTATTTTTTCAAAATTAATGGCAATACCCTTTTCCCCAGATGGGTCCCACCTATCTTCCACCATAGAACCAACTGTTTGGTATTCAGGGATAGATGAAAGAAATGAGCCTTTAGGAGGAAATGACCATGATTTCCCTTTGCTTATTCTTTTTTGACTCTTTCACGAGTAATGGTAATAAGACCAAACAACGTATTGCACAATATCAGTAAAATTGAGTGATATATATAGAGTTTAAACCACATAAGTCCATTGGGTTGATTTGCACAGAGTAGGCGATCAATACATATTTGTTGTTTGACCAAGACACACTAAAAGTATTGCTAAATCACTTCCTTAATGTTGGCTTATGATTGGGTTTGTTGTCAGAAACATGACTGTAGCCATAAATACTTTTGTACTCCTCTTTAAGCAGACAACAGAAAATCCTTCTCACCCTGGAGGCTGACTTTGGCTACACAGGCAGTTCAGTGACCCGGCATAACCTCAGATCCACAGCTTCAGGCTGTCACTGTGCCTTTGGTGGGCCATGGGTCTTCTCAGCTAATATAATTTGGCAAACACGAAGCATTTTATGAGAGAGGCAATGTGGAAAGAACTCTGTAATTTTGCAAAAAATGTTGCCAATGTTTTTAACCACTCAACTTCCCAAATACTCTGCTTCGGGCAAATTAATTTACAAATATCTTGTATTTTCCATGTCTTTTTCCATGCTCTCTTTAGGGACCAAGGATTCAACATGAACTCTAGTCCTAATAGTCTCAAGGGATCAGGCTGAGTCCTCTGGAGGGACCAGAAACAGATACAATGTAAGAGGTAAGTGAAAATTGTTATCAAGGAAGGGGACCAAGGAATAGAACCAAGGAAACTATATTATATGTTGGATCTTAGAGTGTGAGACTGTAGATGGGAAATGGGGCAGGAAGTCGAGAGCTGAGATCAGCAATAGGCCTCTAGGCCTAGTGCAAGGTTATAAGAAAATGGAAAAAAGTCCGAAAGGTAGCTCCAAATAAACAAGAGTGTCAGGAGTTTCTTCCAGTGGGGCTGGGTAGCTGTGGGGGACGTGATTAAAAGCTCAGGATCATTTCAGACACCCGGGTCCTTTGCGTTACACCACTCCATTCTTTTGGAATGCCTTTTCCCGCCTTTGCCTGCCAGTATCAATTCTGTTTTCTGTGGACATGTGACCACTGATACAGCATTTAATTAGCCTGAGAAATATTTGGGTAAAAATCTATTTTCTAACAAAATGCCAAGTCATTATAGCATGTTTGTTTTAGGAGGCAAATTTTGCAACCTTTTATACGCCTTAAGCATTTTGCCCCCTCCTCACAGAAAGTTTAAAGAATCTTTCTCTTCTTTTGCTTTTGAAAAATTTCTAATGGATTTTCAGGAAACAGTTACCTGAGGTGTTTTAGTCCTATTTTTAAATGCAATGCATCACAGGTTTATTGCCTGTGAATCTGGTTGAAGTTAGGAACCGTGTTTTATTTGCATTGCTTTATATACTTGGTTAGGCTAATAAAATGAGAATATCTATTATTTATCAAATGCCTAATTACCTATACTATTTCTAGTATTCACAGAAATCTTTCCAGGTATGGGTGTTACCTCCATTTTAGGCTTGGAAAGGCTAAGCTGCTCAGAGGTAGAACCAATACATGCTGGGGTGATGATCAGAACTCAGATCTGAGCTCTCTTCATGACTCCAAACTGCCTTAAATATTTGTTGATTTGATTAGTCTAAATTGTTGGTTACATAGTTTATGTCCTTTACCTCCTAGGGCTTCTGTGATCATCCCCAGAGCCACACTAGCTAGGAGCCGGTAAGAGGAGAGGAAAGAGATACAGAGAGGGAGGGAGATATTGAAACCACATTTTGTGCCTTGTTATTTCACAAGGGAAAAAAGCTTTAGTTTCTCTCTTTACTTTTGTTTTTATCTGTCTTCTCTTTTGCCTTTTTAATTATTGGTCCTGTTCCTTATTCATTTCTTGTTTATTATTATATTTTTATTCATTATTAAAACATTCATTTATAAAAAACTTTTATTTTCTTATATTGTTTACTTATATGAGTAAATGCCTTGTTCTAACTTAAACTTACAATTCCCAAAGGTTCTTTAGTTAACTAGCTAAATTCCAAAACGCTAATTGGCCCATAGGGGGCTAATTTGTATGGTCTTCCTAGGGAAACACACATATACACACACACACACAGACACACACACACACACACACTTTCTTAGGGGAGAAAACCAATAGGTTATGACAAATTCATTCGTGAAGATAAGTAAACTAAGTTTTGAAACTGAAAAGATAAACTCTGTGGAGTCTCTTGAATTGCTCAGTTCTGGTCCTGAGGCTCAAGTCCCCACTTGCTGTCCCCCAGCTCTGTGCTCAAAGACCTTCTTCATGCCCCAGACAGCTCTGTGCTTTCTGGCTGGTCACTGTCACGTGTTCACACATTTTCAGATCAGCATGAACAGGGTGGCAGAAAGAAGCTATGGGGAACTAGTGTTTGGATGTACCCCAGAGATATTTAAACTATATATTGAGTTCCCAATATGTGTTATATGCTTTTTTTAAATAGACAAATATAGAAATTACTGGTAGTAATAAGATGTGATTAATTCTGTATTAGTCAGGTGTATCACCATGTGTTAGGGGAGCCCAGGAGCATGGGGAGTTTCCATGAGACCCATTTGATGACTGATGAGAGGCTGCCAGCGAGGGAAGGTGGGGAGTGTATTCTAGGTAGAATGAACAGCTAGTGCCTTAGCACAGACCAGAAACAGAAAAAACACAGAAAGCTTGAGACGTATGTGACTTCTGAGCACTTTGGGATATTCCTCAAGTGTTATAACTGAGGCTTGCTCTGTGCCAAGTCACCTTCCAAGTGCTTAACTTGTATTGTTTATTTAAATCTTCACAATAAGCCTATAAGGTTAGTTCTGTTACTATTCGCACTTTACACTGCAGAAACTGGAGCACAGAGAAATGAGACTTGTGAAGGTTCACACGGTTGGTAAACACTCAGGTTCTCTATCTCAGAGCCTTTGTGCCTAACTGCCACATTATGCTCTTCCAAGTGTTTGCTGAAGAACAATAAATATTTATTAATGTATTTCTTCTTGCAGGCCACTTGTGTCCTTCACTAATCAGAAGCTTTTGTATTTTAATGGCACTTCACAAAATCCCCTGAGGAGAAAAGAAAGCGGCAGGCCCACCAAAAAAAGGAAAACCCCAAAGGCGAAAAGACAAGGGCTGAAAACAAACTCGACCCTGAATTGAGTTATACCCCATTGGTGATATGGAAGTGCTGGGTAGAGGAGGGTGTGGTCCCTCCCTAGGGCTCCACGCCCACACACCTAGGTGAAGACAGGCATTTCCTGCCCAACTGTTGCATTTCCCAAGATCACCCTGGCCTGCCACGCCCCCATCCTGTGCCTATAAAAAATGCCCAAAACCCTAGCAGACAGACCAGAGGCAGCTGGACGTGGAGAGGAATGCACTGACCTGCACTGGCACACCTGCAGCTCACCAACTGGCAGAAGCAGAATGATACAAATTTGGCTCCGAGGGTTGGAGGAGAGTCCAGGCCACTGATCAGCCTGACTCCAGGGGAAAACCATCTCCCTTCTGGCTCCCCCATCTTCTGAGAGCTACTCCCATTCAGTAAAACCTTGCACTCGTTCTCCAAGCCTAAGTGTGATCTGATTCTTGTGGTACACCAAGGCAAGAACCCAGGATGCAGAAAGCCCTCTGTCTGCGAGGAGGTAGAGGGTCTAATTGAGCTAACGCAAGCCGACTACGGATGGCTGAACTAAAAGAGTACCCTGTAACACACACCCACTGGGGCTTCAGGAGCTGTAAACATTCACTCCTAGACACTGCCATGGGGCCGGACCCCCACAACCTGCCTGTCTTCACGCTCCCCTAGTGGTTTGAGCAGCGGGACAATGAAGAAGCGAGCCACACCTCCATGGCACACCCTGCGAGGCGGACAAGGGAACTTTTCCTGTTTGGAAGGGACAGGAAGTGTTGCAGGCCGCCATGTTTAATTAGAAAGGCGGGGAGTGCCAAAACACAAGGAGATTCAGACTGAAAATGTGCCTTATTTGCTGGGATGATTGTGCCAAGTTTTATTATAGGAAGCCAAAAGATCCTATCAGGGTAGTTATCAGGTCATTAATTTTGTGTCACATACAACCTGTATTGTTGCCTTTAAGAACTTCCTGTATTCTCGGCTTCAAATATTTCAGAAAGGGGTCAGGTGTAGTACAGAGATCTGGGGCAATCATTGCATGTTGGAGTCCCGGATTCCAAGGGCTTTTGGGAACAGATTTGTGAGAAAAGTGAAAAGGAAGCAAGCAGGAGGATGTTTATTTTTAATAAAGAGACCCTGCCCTAACTTCCTGAACTAAAACCAGTCTAGACTTGTTTTTTTCCATTTTACACAATGTCCGCAACAACAGAATAAATTTATTAAAACCAAACAAACTGGGGGTTGAGTTTTGGCACAGAAAGTCAGACAGAAATAGAATCAGCTGCTCTTGAGTTGGGGCGAGTGACGGATTTACAAACCAGCAGTAGATTAAGGCTGCATTGGCCTTAACTGAACTGAAGTTATTTTCATTATGAGGAGACAATAGAGAGGCAAAATGTCTGGCCTGGTGCCTGGGATGTGAACTAGTTAGTCCATCAGTTCTGAACTCCTTTTCCTTCAGTTTTCAGAACTCAGGAGATTAGAGATAGGAAGGACCCTTATGGCATTTTCTCCATCACTTTGTGTGGAGAAAACTGAGTCTCAGAGAAGTTAGATGTTTTCACCTTCCTGTTCACAGCCATAGATTAAAGCAATGTATCACTAAATTACCTGACAGCCCTGACAAATGGGGACATTTAGTTTTGGCTCCTGTGTGTTGGGAACATAAATGTGGCAGCAATTCAATTTGCACACAGTTGAGCATAGATTCACAATCATCTTTTTTTTTTTTTTTTTTTTGAGACGTCATCTCTGTCACCCAGGCTGGAGTGCAATGGTACGATCTTGGCTTACTGCAACCTCTGCCTCCTGGGTTCAAGTGATTCTCCTGCCTCAGCCTCCCAAATAGCTGGGACTACAGGTGCCTGCCACCACACCTGGCTAATTTTTGTACTTTTAGTAGAGACAGGGTTTCACCACATTGGCCAGGCCGGTCTCGAACTCCTGACCTTGTGATCCCCCTGCCTCGGCCTCCTAAAGTGCTGGGATTACAGGCCATGAGCCATGGTGCCTGGCCCACAGTCAACTCTTTAGTAATTGGTAGACTCTGTATTTGGAGATGATCCAGCTTCTCCCCTCTCCTCAGCCATTTTAGGGTGCCTTCAGTAGTGCTTCAGCATTTAGATGCAGGTAGGTGTTTTTTTGTTTGTTTGTTTGTTTGTTTTGAGATGGAGTCTCGCTTTGTCATCCAGGCTGGAGTGCAGTGGTGCCATCTCGGCTCACTGCAAGCTCCGCCTCCTGGGTTCACGCCATTCTCTTGCCTCAGCCTCCTGAGTAGCTGGGACTACAGGTGCCTGCCACCAAGCCCGGCTTTTTTTTTTTTTTTTTTTTTTTTGGTATTTTTAGTAGAAACAGGGTTTCACTGTGTTAGCCAGGATGCTCTCGATCTCCTGACCTTGTGATCCGCCCACCTCGGCCTCCCAAAGTGCTAGGATTACAGGCGTGAGCCACTGCGCCCAGCTGGTAGGTGTGTATTTAATCAGCGTTTAAGGAATGTCTGAGTCCAAGCCAAAGTCAACGTGTATTTTTACATTTTAGAATGCTTTCCATTCCTCATCTCGCTTAATCCCTACAGTATACTTTTAAGGAGACAAAAAATTAATTTGAGCTGGATGTGGTGGCAAGTGCCTGTTGTCCCAGCTACTCAGGAGGTTGAAGCAGGAGGATTGCTTGAGCCCAGGAGTTCAAGGTTACAGCTATGATCATACCACTGCACTCCACCTTGGGTGACAGAGTGAGACCCTATCTTGTGACAAAAATTGTTAAAAAAAAAAAAAAAAAAAGAAAAAGAAAAGAAAAGAAAATTAATTTGAACTCTATTTCACCTGTGGAGAAAACGAGATATGGTGATATTCCCAAAATGGCATAGTGAGTTTCACAGGGAAGTCAGGATTAGAACCCAAATATCCCTCCTCTAATTTTCTTTAGAGTGGGCCATGATCTCCCACCAACCCCCTCCATTAGTAGGAATTTGAGAAGTTGTAACAGTAAATGAATCCCGAAATAGACAATGGAAAGTTGTACAGTAAATGAATACTGAAATGTAGTGAAGTTGTACAGTAAATGAATACTAAATACTATGTTCATTTTCACAAAAGGTGCTTCTAGTTAATTTACTTCAACATGTTGGGCTAATTTGGGAGCTGTACAACGTTTGGAACCAGAACAGTCACTTCATTTCTAAGACTCACTGTTTTAAAATTTAACTCTTCATGCTTAAAGAGACAGATTCTTTCACGGGCCCCTTCATGATGAATGATACTCCTTCCTTGACTCTTCCAATGCACAATCATTTTCCAATGGCAGACGGCAAAAGACTAGATGTTTCAATTAAACCAAACCCTAACAGTCCTTTCAGTGCTGAGCACCGTAATTGGTGAAGACAATGGCTGTTTAGAAAAGTGACTTTATCCTTAGGAGATTTCTCCATTCCCTTGAAATTTCCTCCCTTTCATACAACTGCGACCACTTTGTTCAGATCTTAGAGGCTCAATCTCTCTATAGTAAAAATAAAATAAAATAAAATAAAACCTACTATCTCAAAGGATGTTTTAGTATCTTTATTTAAGGGGTGTGTCTTTTACAGAACCATAGAAATTTATAGAGGAGGATGAGAAATTAATATTAGCTCTATGAACAAAATAGCCTTTGCTGTGGTTTGGGTTCTATTCTGTTTTTGATGACTAGGAATCATAACTAATAATGGCTCTTCCAAATACATTTCTTTTAAGAGCCTGCTTGATGGTTATCACAGCTTTCCTCATTCATTCGTTAGTTATCAAGTTACAGAGTCCTTTTAAGTTCTTTCCTAAAATTTCCATCTCTGCTTAGAATTTGATAACATTGAACTTAAAATCAGACATTTTGAGAGGCATGTAGAAATTGTGCTTTGTGATGTGAGCTTTCCAGAAACGGCTAAGTTAAGATACAAAGTTGTAATTAGAATCACACAGACAGAAATGGTGAATCTTCTTGAGGAAACCCTGAGGAACCTGAATATTTTCAACTTAGAAAATTGAAAAATGAGAAAGTGGAGAACTAGAGGGTCATAAGACAGTTCTCAAACTATAAATAGCCTTTAGTAAATTGCCATTTTAACACTGTCTGGCTTGCATAATTATCTCCAGCCTTAACTATATTGGCTACCATTCTTTGCTAAACATCAGCTGGCTTCAACAGAGCAGTGATTCTCTGACTGATCAGCACTCACCTTACAAGTCAACATCATATTATCGCCCACCACCATTCTTGTATTTCACAATCATGTAAATATCCTACCACAAACCACCCTGCCCTCCCATGAACACCTAACATTACCGCTTGTTGGCTGACTTAGCCTCTTCCCTTCTTCAGCCTTGGTATATTATTAGTGGTATTATGGGAAAAAAGAGTGTGGAGTGAAGAGAATGAGTCAATCCAAGAGAGGCTGCAGGTCTGAGGAGTTAGATCACAAGTAGTTATTCTTTCCCATTTTCATTCCGTGACACGTTTGCCAACGTGTGGTGGAGTAAAAGGTATGTAGGTCTCAAAGGAGTGCCCTTTGGAACCAATACGATTCTGATGGTCATGGCATACAGGGTAGAGACTGCAGGACAGGGCCGGAACTTTCAGCATACTGTTCAATATGTATCCACCTCCTTCCAGAGACTTCCTTCCCTGATCATTCCCCTTTGTGCTCAGCCTTCAACCTGCCTGAACTTCTGTCCCATGTAGTGACCTAGAGCAACATTATTGGAAGAGATGGAGATGGAGGGAGAAGTAGAGATAGAGGCCATGAACTAACTGGTAAGAAAGTAGTAAAGGATGGACCACGGGGTGGGAAACTATTAGCAAAAAGGAGGATGTGGTAGGAGTGAGGAGCGGGAAATGAAGACAGGAAGGTAAGGCACTATCAACTCTGGACATAAAGGCAAGGGATATTTAACAACAAATAAGATCAAGATCACCTCCATGAAATTTAGCTGGCATAAATAAGCCTTAAGGTCAGAATTTGGAGTTAAATCTAACATCGTTTTTTGCTCGCTCCCAAATTACTTACAAGTTGCTACTCCCAAGTTACTATAACTCCCAAGTTACATATTATGTATACATCATCATCATCATTATTATGAAAATATTTGAGTATCTACTAAGTACATTAGAAATTCAGGCCAATCCTCAAGTTCCCAGTGAACTTCATCATTATCTTACACTAAGGAAGCAGATGGCTGGAGAGGAGAAGATATGAAGTCGACGTTATGCTTTGTGAGTCTGATCTATTTTCTTGACTTCCTAGGCTCAAGGAACCTTCCCACCTTAGCCTCCTGAGTAGCTGGGACTACAGGTGCATGCCACCACACCCTGGTCATTTTTTATTTTTTGTAGAGACAGGGTCTCACTATGTTTCTCAGGCTAGACTTGAACTCTTGGCCTGAAGTGATCCTTCCACCTAAGCCTCCCAAAATGCTAGGATTACTGTTGTGAACCACTGCACCTGGCCAGATCTATTTCCTGATAGATCTTTATCTCTTAGTAGGTACTCAATAAATGCTTGGTGAGGGAATGAATGAGTGAATGATTGTAAAGTGAATACTTTTTACTGCCCCTGGCAGGATTACCTTTTAGTGAAGACAACATAGACGTGTTCTCCCCCAGCACAAACTTAATGAGGGTGCTACATTTTTTATTTGATAAAATGAATCCATCCTTTCCTTATTTTTTATTTTTATTTCTTTCTTTCTTTATTTTTGACAGAGTCTTGCTCTGTCACCCAGGCTGGAGTGCAGTGGCGTAATCTTGGCTCACTGAAACCTCCGCCTCCTAGGTTCACGCCATTCTCCTGCCTCACCCTCCTGAGTAGCTGGGACTACAGGGACCCGCCACCACGCCCGGCTAATTTTTTGTACTTTTAGTAGAGACGGGGTTTCACCACGTTAGCCAGGATTGTCTTGATCTCCTGACCCCATGATCCACCCGTCTCCGCCTCCCAAAGTGCTGGGATTACAGGCGTGAGCCACTGCGCCCGGCCCATGCCTTCCTTCTTCTTTCGCATAGCATTGGTGCAGTAACCATGATGGTATAAAAGAAAATAACTGTTCTAGGCATGTGTAGTGGATGCTGTGGTGAGCTGCACAGATCACCCCAAAGTCATTAGCTTCTCCCAGCTCTGAGTATGCTGACAGCTAAGAACTCTTAGCTGAATCCAACCCACCAACCAGTGCAGAAATCCCCCTCTGCTCAAATGAGCCATCTTGCCCACCAGCCTGCACCTTTCCTATGCGCAGCTGGCCTCATCAAATGTTCAGTGTTGGGGTATAGAGGCCTGGGTCTCATTCTCCAATTTGGGGCACACTACAAGGAAACCTCAGCACCAAATATCCACGTGGGACAATCTAAGCCTTTCTTGTGACAGCATCACAGTCTAACACATTTCTGTGGAACCCTTACTTTCTTTACTTCTGCACAGATCCCCAGGAGCTCCCCAATAAACTCCTTGCAATGGAGTTTAGTTGCAGAGTCTTCTTGGAAAACATGACCTGTAATACAATGTTAATTTTAAAATTGTTACTTCACCAGAGCTTGAATTATGTCAAACATGCTCTATATTTACTTCCTTAAGTGTAGGCTAACACCATATTACCATTTTAAGACCAGTGGGCTAATGTAGAAATTAAATCCTGCTATTAAGATTCACTGCAATTGTTTGGATAATTAAACATTAAAGCCTGAATTCCACACAACTTTTCATAACCTATAGAAGTGGCTTAACACCCTCATCCTTTACTCATCCATATCCTTCCACCCCTAGTATGACTCAGATATTTCATTGTCAAGCCTCCAAAAACAATGACTTCTTGTTCCAGAACAGAAAGAAAAGAGAGGCCTATCTTAGAAGTGATTTGAAGGAGGGTGAATCACCTTCAAATTTACATAGGTATGATTTTAAAAGTCACTTGCTTCTTTGATTTCCAGAGTACCTTTTCTCCAAAGGTTCAACACTCAAAAGGTGTTTGTGTTTAAGTTCCTCCTTTTCCTGTTCTCTAGGTCTCTCCATGTAAACTTTCTGCAATTAGGAGCCATGGGTCAGATCCAGACCACTTCCAGTCTTACTTTTCTCTGTTTAGAAAACCAGACATTTTCAGAAAGGTGAAATAAATAGGACTGGTTCCAAATTCAATTGTGAAATAAAGTTTGCTAATGAAACTTGTGGACTGTTTCCTTTGTGGCTCCTCCTCCCCCAGCTCTGGGGCCCCCTCAGCCCACCGCCAACCTCCTGCCGAGTTCCCTCCACAACATACCTCTTTCCCTGTGTATTGCTTTCCCTGTTTGGCTGCTTTCTGTCCATGACCCAGAACCATTCCGGTGGCTTCCATGTTTCCTGTTGTCACTACAACTGAAATGTCTCTGTCCTACAGCTCATCATCCAGTCATCACCAACTGCTCTCTCTCTCTCTCAGAGGGCAGCTTTGCCTGGCACACTCATAGTTGTTTAATGAATATTTAAATGAATGAATGAGTATATAAATAAACTACTCTCTCTCAATATGCTACATAGTCCTCCTTCTACCCCTGACTGCTCAAGGTATATGTGTATTAAGATGGTCCTGATGAAGGCAGCTTTCCCTTCTGGCATGACCCAATAGGTGAGGTAGGAGAGGAACCCCCTGACAAGTGGAGGTTGGAGCTATTTTACTGTCTATGTATTTCTAATGCTTTGACATCTTGGGCTTTGCTTACCTTGGAGTGATTGCCCCTCCCTCCTAGAGATAGCCAGTTCCTAGAGATAGTAATAAACTCATCTGCTAGTATAGCTTTTATACGCAAACCAACCAGTCCAGAGTCCATACCCCAACTATCTCCTTACTGGACTCTCACGGGGCTCTCACATGCTGGGCTACCACCCAGCCACTCAACCCAGGGCCAGGTTCCAGGCAACAAGGGGAAGCTCCTATGCCCCAGAGCCTACTGAAATTATCAAAACCCGCCAATCCTAAGCCTCCTTACCCTCCTAACCCTTTCCCATTTCTTCCAATGGAAACCATAATAAAGGCCCTTATCATATCCCCCTTACTCCTTCTGCCTTCTGACTGACCCTGATGCTTCCCCTTGTGGCCCTGCACAGCATGGCATGCTTCCTCCTCTTGGGAACTGTGAATAATAAACTATCTTTCAAATGGCAATCTTTTTTGATCTGTTGGCCACCCCATACCTAGAAAACAATAAAACCTACATTTAAAATCTGTTATCTCAAATACTTTTTCAGCCTCAAAGAGACAGCCTGAATGAAGTCTCTGCCTTCCCGTAAGTTCTGACAATTAGAGAAATTATTATTTCCCAGAGAAGGCAATGTAGTATTAACTTAAGAGAAAAGTAACAGTCAAACTTTACTTAATATGGATTATCACCCTGGGATCTCAAGCAATACTAAGAATTACTACATTACCCTTAATAAACTAAAGTTCAAAGATAAAAGTAGTTTTTCCAGTGTCACAGAGGCACATACATAGAAGAGGTGTGACTCAAACCCAAACTTTCCAGTCATTCCTTTGAGTCCTTTTTCAGTCCTGCTTCTTCCATCATAGTCTTCCAAATATGCTAACATCTTTTTCAAATTTATATTGTATGATATTATCACTTCCTTCGTACTCTAAAGAAAAAGAATGGCAGTCTTGTCAGTGAGGGCCATTGAATGATTCCACAATGAAAAATAGCTGAAATGTATCTAGACACCTCAACAATAACATAGCCCTGGGGGAATGGATGTAGACATGGCAAAAGATTCTCAAGACAGAGAAAAAATTGCAGATGTTTATAAGATCTGTTTTTTTTGTGACAGAGTCTCGCTCTGTTGCCCAGGCTGGAGTGCAATGGCACGATCTTGGCTCACTGCAACCTCTGCCTCCCAGGTTTAATCGATTCTCCTGCCTCAGCCTCCTGAGTAGCTGGGACTACAGGCGCCCGCCACCATGTCTGGCTAATTTTTTTTTTTTTTTTTTTAGGGGAGACGGGGTTTCACCATGTGGGTCAGGCTGGTCTTGAACTCCTGACCTTGTGATCCACCCACCTCGACCTCCAAAGTGCTGGCATTGTAGGTATGAGTCACCGCGCCCAGCTAAAGATCTGATCTTTAATAAATGGGTGAAAACTTTTAGAAATTTCTTCTTTCTGAAATCCCATTCTTTGGTTATGAGACCCCCGGAGCTACAAAGAACAGGACTGCCTATGAAGAAGACCGGCAAAAGTAACTGGCAGTTATGAAGAACCACAAGATGGGAAGGAATAATTCAATTCAATACTATACACATCCAAACAAACATATAAAATAACATAATAAAATTGTTATTGAATGTCAGCAAGTAGAGAAATGCATTGTAAAGATGTTAAGACCCATGTGGTCAGTATTGATTATTGTTTTTGACGGGGAACACTTCGAGAAAAATAATTGAAAAATTAGCACAATATTAAACAAAATGTAGTTTATGGGTCCTACTACAGTTTGGGTTCCAACTGATTTAAGCAAGAAGGAGGAAAAGTTGGAAAAGAATGGGGAGAGAAAAACAATGAGGTAAATCAAATGATAAAAACCAAACGGTAAGAGTCAGATTGTGAGTGTGGGGGAAAGACGGCTGGATAAAGGGGTTTCAGTGCAGCAAGCAAGGGGTTAAAGGCGCGGTTTGAGGAGGGCATCTGGAAGCTGTTAAGAATTTCCACAAAGGGTGGGCAAGAAGAAATAGCTTGCATGACCAGAGGACCTCAGCTGGATATCAGGAAGAATTTCCTGACCGTAAATGTCAAGAGTTCTCGTTTACAGGATCAAAAGGAGCCTTCTGGGATATGCCTATCTTAGGAGTATTTTTCAGCCTCAAGCGAGAAGCTGTTTGGGTGGTTTTCTGTAGCTCTGGGATGGACTGGGTGACCGCCACAGAATCCCTTGGTCTTGTTGCTGAAGGGCACGCCTTACACTGGGGCTTTCACAGTGTGGTTGCCAGCAGCTGACTCCCACCCAGGGGCTGTGGAGTTTTCCCCACAGAAAGAACAACTGAGCCTTTCACTCCCTGTTCCTCACTTGGACCAGTCCTTAGGTACATCTGTGGTTTTTCAGCTCTTCAGCACTTAGGCACTTTCCTCCTGAGCCAAGGGCCTCCTGGGAACAATGCAGCATCTGTGTGTTGATAGTAACAGCCTGTGGGCCAGAGTCACTCAGCCAAGCTCTCCTTTTGCCCCACAGGAGCTGGATCGCATACCTTACCTGCAATAATCCAAGACTTAGTCAGCGTCAGCCTGTCCCACTGCCAGTGCCCTGCTTCTCCTATCTGCTCCTCAACCTTTCACCTAACTTGCTTCCTAGCTCCGTTGCCACATTTGTTCCAATCCTTATGCAGAATGGTCTCTATTTTCCACCCATCCCACCCACAGCGTGAACAATCACATGTTAGTGGCTTATGGCCCGACACTAAACAGTGGGCACTGCAGAGTGAGGAACATGCTGCTTAGTTGGGCAGCTGGGTATTTACAAAAGGTTTGGCCTGCAAAGAGATGCCAGTCTTTTCCTATAACATGATTGCCTTTTGTTTATTATGCAGGTTGTTGATTTACACGGGGAGTTGGAGATGCCAACCAAGCATGGAGTTTTCACATGGTCTATTTCTGCTGAGTTCAGAGACTTTGAGACAGCTTTTAACTTCTGGCAAAAAGACAATTTCAGAAAGGTGTTTAAAACCATCCTTTGGTTTTTGATCCTGAGTCAGAGACGGACATGTGCTTATGAAAGAAGGTAGAGTTTCAACCCTCAGGTAACCTTAAAAGAGCACGAACTATGTTGTGTGTAAGTCATGTGCAGTACACAAACTTGATGTTAAATGACAAATTGGAACAGTCTTTCTCTAGGAATGCCTCTCCTTCATAGAGGCATCACAGTGAGTCTCTTAAAGGCTTGATGTAGGTGTGTTATGGATGGGTTTACAGAGGATGAATGCACAATAGTAAGGAAATTGGGTAGGGAGTGAGGATAGGACATTTAAAAGAAGGCAGAAGAGAAAGTGAGATTTTAAGAAAGGAAATGAAGCTCTGTATGTGTGTGTGGGTGCGTGTGTGTGTGTGCACGTGTGTGTGTGTGTGTGTGTGGATGGCAGGCCTGGTGATCCTGTTGTGTAGTGTCTCTGAGATTTGAGTTGTGCCTTTTTATTTTGCATAAAGTAGGTACTTGGTCATATGCAGCACCAAGGAGAAGTCAGAGTTCCACCTTTGGAGTCTTTTCTTCTGTTTCACGATTTTCTTTCTGGAAAACATTATAACAATGATATTTAGATTAGTAAACTGAGCTGTTTAATTACTCCTGGAAGTCCTAAATCCATCTTTAATTTTTATCTCATGAACCCTTTGATATGAAATTTGATTTGTTGCCCATTAATACTTTAAACTAAATGCTGAAGTCCAAAATTCAGCCTCTGAATATGCAAGGCCTTTCCAAACTTGCTTTTCTACTTCGTGTCTCACGACTATACCCTAACAAGCATCCTGACTCTGGCCACAGTATCCTCATAGACTTTTGCTTTTAATCAAATCTAGTAGAGCTCAAATAATTTTTTTAACTTTAATTGTTTTGCTTTTATTTTTGTTTTTAATTGACACAATAGTTATGTTTTTATGGGGTATAGATTGATATTTCTATACATGTGGACAACGTGTAATGATCAAATCAGGACAATTCGCATATCCATTGCCTCAAGTATTTATCATTTCTTTGTGTTGGAAACATTCAAAATCTAATCTTCTAGCTATTTGAAAATATATAATAAATTGTTCTTAATTACAGCCACCTTGTAGTGCTACAGAACACTAGACATTCCTCCTATCTAGCTGCACTTGGTATCCATTAACCAACATTTGGCTCTCCTCCCTCTCTGAGCCCAAAGAATTCTTATTCAACAGGAAATAAAACGGACATAGAAGGAAAACAATTTGCTTTACCTGCAGTCTCACACTTACCAACAATTTTCCACTTAGGAATCCATCACAAAAGTTTTGCACATGCTCTACGGAAACTTCTACTTTGGGCAGTGTATCCCACTCATCATCTAGAGTCCGGTAAATTGCCAAAGCTGGCAGTTGAGACTCCTTTAATTTGAAAAATGATATCACCTTCCCATTTGCTTTCATACCACTGTCCACCAGAATAAAGAGAATCTGCAGTTGGGGAAGTTTGAAAGAAAAAGTTCTATCTGAGGTCCGTGGATAAAGAGATACCTTGTAATTGTTGCAGCTTACACTGATTGAATTTATGGTCTGCGCCATGCAATTGAAATCTTGAGTTAAAATAAATTTTTCTGCAGCCATAACAAAGAATGAAATCCTGTCTTTTGTGGGAACGTGGATGGGGCTGGAGTCTATTATCCTTAGCAAACTAACACAGGAAGAGAAAACCAAATATCGCATGTTCCCACTTATAAGTGGGAGTTACCAGTGAAATAAAAGAGGACACAAACAAATGGAAGAACATACCACGCTCATGGATAGGAAGAATCAATACTGTGAAAATGGCCATACTGCCCAAGGTAATTTATAGATTCAATGCCATCCCCATTAAGCTACCAATGACTTTCCTCACAGAATTGGAA
>NW_012104065.1:1329753-1339459 GCF_000951045.1 Mandrillus leucophaeus
TGACCCAGCCATCCCATTACTGGGTATATACCCAGAGGATTATAAATCATGCTGCTATAAAGACACATGCACACATATGTTTATTGCGGCACTATTCACAATAGCAAAGACTTGGAATCAAGCCAAATGTCCATCAGTGACAGACTGTATTAAGAAAATGTGGCAAATATACACCATGGAATACGATGCAGTCATTAAAAAGGATGAGTTCGTGTCCTTTGTGGGGACATGGATGCAGCTGGAAACCATCATTCTCAGCAAACTATCACAAGAACAGAAAACCAAATACCACATGTTCTCACTCATAGGTGGGAATTGAACAGAGACCACTTGGACACAGGAAGGGGATCATCACACACCAGGTCCTATTGTGTGGAGGGTGGGGGAGGGATAGCATTAGGAGATATACCTAATGTAAATAATGAGTTAATGGGTAAAGCACACCAACATGACACATGTATACATATGTAACAAACCTGCATATTGTGCACATGTACCCTAGAACTTAAAGTAAAAAGAAAAAAAGCAGATGTTTGCAAAGTAAAAAGCAGACGCTTGCAAAGTAAAAAGCAGATGTTTGCAAAAAAACAAAATAAGTGGGAGCTAAATGATGAGAACTCATGAACGCAAAGAAGGGAACAACAGACACTGGGGTCTACTTGTGGGTGAAGAGTGGGAGGAGGGAGAGGAGCAGAAATGATAACAATTTGGTGCTGGGCTTAATGCGTGGGTGACGAAATAATCTGGACAACGACGCTTCATAACACAAGTTCACCTACGTAACAAGCCTTCACACGTACTCCTGAACTTAAAATAAAAGTTAAAAAAATGAATTTCCTATTATTTTGTGTTGTTTTGGTGTTTTATTGCTTTGACTAGATTGATTGAATTTTAAGAATATAGAATTGGAAAATACTTCAGCGATTATCTAAGAAAGGAAGTATAGCCTGGAGCAGAGAACACGTTTTAAATTCTGCCTCTGGTACTCTCTAGCTACGTGAGTTTGGGCACATTACTCAGCCTCTCCGAGACGCAATTTTCTCATTGGCAAAATGGGCTTTTGGTGGGGGAACTTAAAATGAGGTAACGCATTAATATTTTTATTCAGCTTTTGGCATATAGTAAGTGTTTGATAAATGTAAACTATTTTATATTATTAAATCAAACCTTCAACCCAAAGTAGAAATCTTCTTTATAGTATTCTGATCAGATGACTGTCTACTTTCAGTAACACTAAATACTTCTAGTGTTAGAGAACCAACCATCAGAAAGGCAGTGTATTTTATTACTAGAGAGTTCTCATCATTAGAACAGTCACTAGTTAGACACAGTAACCTTGAGGTAGTTGAAGTTTTACTATTTCAGTGATATCAAGCAGAACTTCACAAAGGAGGGGAGGGAAAGAAAGAAATATTCATTGTATATTGAGTAGGCACCAGGTACTTGACAGGTGTTTTATATGAGAAATGAGCCCTGAGGTCTAAATCTCTATGAAATTATGGGAAAGATTAAACAAATGGTGACTTATAGATGATTTATTTTCAGTCTCTTTGGATCTCTATTTTCTCTCTACTAATCAACGTAGGAAAAACCCAGACATAATCACTACAGGAAGATATAATTACGTATGCCTTTAATGTGATAAAATACAACATCTCTAGTTCTGAATAATGTGATTTATTATGTCCTACTTCTTGCTTTGCTATCTTCTAACCGTAGTTGTTTTCCTTATTTATCTCTGCTTCCTAGCCACATCTCCCTTTTCCTAGTGTCCTAGTGGTGTGTATGCAATAGAATATTCCCATTCTTGCCTTACCTTCCCCTGGAAGAGCTTGGCTGCCTTCTGGTATCTGTGCATGTTCTCTTCATACTCTGGGGAGGCCTTGTTCATTATCAGGAGGAGATGAATCTGAATTACGCTGTTGAATAGCCCAATCACAGTCTGGCAAGTTGAAATGTGTTACAGTAGAGTGAAAGAGAGAGAAAGAATGCATTAGTACCTGGGAAGGAGTGAATAGGTAGATTGAAACATAAATGAGAGCTGGCCACTGGTAACACAAATGGAACTAACTTTGAAGATGGCTCTCAGTAAGTCTCACAATCTTGTTTTCATGCAACTGTGTAAATCCTTCCTTCCCACACTGAATGGGATGGAACTGAGTAACCAAGACAATGTTGCAGAAATGATGGAGTGTGACTTCCAAGGTGAGTCTTGAAAGACATTACGGTCTCTGCTCTTCTCTCTATCTCTCACTCTGAGGAATACCAGCCCCAGTGTAGGGTACTCAAGCAGTCCTCTGAGGAGCAACGCATGGCAAGGAACTAAGTCCTTCTGCTACTAGCCAGCATTGACTTGCCAGTCATGTGAGGGAGCCATCTTGGAAGCAGATCCCAAGCTCCAGTCAAGCCTTCAGATGACTGCAGCCCTAAACAATGACTGCAACCTCCCAAGAGACGACCTTAAACCAGAAGCACCTAACCCTAGCCACCCTATATTGGATGACCTGCAGAAACTATATGAGATTATCAATGTTTTGTATTTGAAACTCCTAAGATTTGGAGTAATCTGTTTTGCAGCAATAGACAACTAATACACTATGTAACATATTAGTCACTTGTTTCAGCCTTGCTTCTTGTTGCAAGACTAGTCAGAGACACATAAAATGTAACCTTTGAGTACATATTAGTAGTTCATACTTACTGGGTGTTCATTATGTGGAGGCACTGTCTCCAACTCTTAATGAATAATAAGTAATTTAATCTTCAAGGTCCCAGTTTTTCAAATGAGGAAACTGAGGCACAGGTAGACTAACTAATTCAGAGTCAAATAAATGGCAGGCAGGGATTCACACCAGCTGGTCTAGCCCCAGAGTTCATGCTCTTGATCATCAGGATGAACTGCCTCATGCACAGTGGATAGTAAAATCCCATATAAACCAACTCAGTCCCAAATGTGTCTGAACCATTGTACCAAAGGTTAACAGAAGGTGAGCTCTTCAGGAGACCAGAAGCATTGACCTTGTTTTGCTGATTAGAGATGGTGATTTTCCATGAAGTTGTCAATGACTTAGAGGAGTGGAACAGCCACCAGAGACAGGAGAAGAAAAAGAGAGGAATCCACGGCACTGGTTCCCTTCATTTCATTGTCCTGAAATAATGCTGCAAGTCTATTTTAAAACAATCTCATTTCTTTTCACCTCTCCTAAATTCAGAAAGCATTGCTACAAAACTAGTGTGTACACAGGAAGACAGAACATGGTGAGTTAACAAATCTTTGGGCAGAGTCTTAGGAGGAAGAGAGCAGCTAGGCAGAATTCTTCCTGAAGATACACACTCTTGTAGAGATGGCCCAGCTCTTTTGGCTGCCTACAATATGTAGGCAAGGAGGGCCAAATGGGTCTTTTCCTAAAGATTTCTCCATGGATTTTAAAATCAAGTTTTAGATTTTTCATTTGGGAGATTGGATGATACATGATTTACTCTTATTTTACTAAATCCTGCTACTTAAATTTAGAGCATTCATTCACCGTTCTAAAGCTGAGATGGAGGATAATTCCTGGGAAGAGTAAAGACATAAAAACGAGTACGTCAAAAGGTACAGTTATCTTAGCAGAAGGGACTGGCCATAGCCGAATGGATTAGTTCAATCCTAACAGACACGTTGACGCCAAGTACTGAGTATGTGCATTAAAAGTGCGTGGCAGGTCAGGTGCATGGCTGGGATTTTCTGCCCAGTTGCTACTGGTGCAAACCTTTGCACCAGAAGCAGATGAGAAACAACTATAGTAGAATGGGCAGTTTTCCAAATGAGAAAAATATTACTTTCAGGGAATAAAAAAAGTAACAGTAGAAATTGAACTTGCTTCTTTAAAGAAATTGTTACTGAATTTTCTCTTGATATAATTTGCCTTCACCAATAATATCGAACTTAAAAAATATGTCATTGTTCTGCAAAATGAGAAACAGATCAGGCATAAGAAACCAGGAAGGTCAGTGCGTGCCCCTGCCTTAGCTAGCCTGCAAAATGCCATGACACAGAGGCCGTAGCCCAGGGACGAAAAGATCATCTTTTCTGGCCCCACATAGAGAAGAACACCTTTTTGATTATTGCTGCCAATACCCCAGGGGCATACGTGTTTGGAGCCTTAGCAGAAGTGGAAATAGAATCAGCAAGTCCAGAGAGATAAAGATGGTGTGAGAGGTAGGCCAGAATTTATTCAACAAGAAAAGGGGTGTTTTCTGTTGAAGGCAGTGTAGGGTAATAGACAAACTACAGGATTCAGTCACAGGGACCAGTCATAAAAAAACAAGGGCAACTACATAGGCTGTCTCTGAAGCTCAAATTCCTAGCCATAGGGCTCTGAAGGAGTTACTTAAATTTTCTGAACTCCCATTTCCTCTACTGTAAAATGGAAGTTGGCAAAATGTGCTAATGCATCAGTTACATTTTTGTCCCTTAAATTATGCATTTTCTATTTACTCATGATGTGACCTTGAATAATGTCATCATTTGGATCTTGAATGTTCTCCTCTATAAAATGGGCACAATAATTTCCTCTCTTCTACCTCAACAAAAATCAATGTGAGGAATAAATGGGAAAATGAGGATGAAAGGGCTCTGTAAGTTCTCAAAAATCATACCATGCATGTAAAGTACTGTTATTAGAGAATAGAAGGTACAGTGTTTTGAGCTGATGTAGATCACTAGAAATTAATACTCTGTAAGATTCTATAATCTATGTCAGGGAAAATAAGGATGGGACACAAGATAATTCTGTGGACTGTGTTATAGTCTATAGCGAGTGTTAGAAGGCCAGATGGTGATCAGGACAGGTAGAGCACCACCTTTATCCAGATTGCATGCAGCATGCAACACCAGAGGCAGACACACCAGGAGAGAAGGCTGAAGCATGGTGAGCGTGTGGGCACGTGCTAGTCAATGCATGGTTTGCAGCTGCTGCCAGACTAGGAGCTGCTTGTTACTGGTCTACAAAGAGGTACATACAGAAAATGAAATGTGTGTTTAGAAACAATTATAGAAACTTTACACTGTTGTGACATCCAAATATGTGAACAGTGAGCTTCATTTAACATTTTTTTTGTTTGTCTTTCATTTACTCTTATTTTATTTTAGGCACACACCATTGTACCTGGTAATTTTTAAAGTTTTTGGTAGAGACAAGGTCTCGCTATGTTGCCCAGGCTGGTCTCAAACTCCTGGGCTCAAGCGATCCTCACGCTTTGGCCTCCCACAGTGCTGGGATTACAGTTGTGAGCCACTGCACCTGGCCTTGAGTCAGTCACCTTAACTTTGCATTCTGGTTCTCTTTCTTACTAGCAGTGTGATAGTTCATTTAACTTTTCTCTGTTTTTTGTTTAACAGGAACAAGTTAAATCTTAAAAAGGTGTAGGAAGGATAGTAACATAAACAATACAGTAGGTGTTCAATTAATGGCAGTTCCTGTCATTATTGGTCGAAGAATTGAAACTCTGGGAGGAAGAGACCTCTGTTATGAAGACCAGTACCTTTCCTGACTCAGGCTCTGAAGGGGCTGAGAATAGGAAATATTGTTTACCACAGGGTTGTACTCTGTCACCATGTGAAGGCTGTTGATTTCAATGAAACGGCTCAATTTGGTGGCATCAATGCTTTCAGTGTCTTCGTCCTCTAAATTCAGTTGTTCATTGTCTACCTGGGTAACAAAAAAAAGAATAAAGTCACTATTCCATCTTTTTTTCATGTATTGATAAACGTCTTTGGACCCCCATGTGACAGGCACTGATTAAGGCTCTGAAGACCAAAAGATAAGTAAGAAAATTTCCCTGCCCTAGAAGGACAAACTGTCCTGTAGAATCCAGGTGTCATCACAGGATAACCACAGGCCCGCATGTCACCTAAGGAAGAGCAGAAAAGCTTCAAGGAAGAAGCTACTCCTGAAAAGTGGCTAAGCCTTCATCAGATAAATGAGGATGAGGAAGGAGCTTTAAATAGAGAACAGTATTTACAAATACTGTGAGATGTGAGAGGTTGTGCTCTCGAAGCTGCCGTTAGTTCACTGTGACCCTAGCAGATGTGATGTCAGAGTTGCAGAGAGACAAGGTTAGAGGGATAAGGAGGAGCCAATCTGGAAGTGTCTGGAAGCCAAGGCAAGTAGATTAAATTCTATCTGAGGGCAAGGGGGGCCATTGGCAAGGTCAGATTTGTGTTATATTTATGCACTCTTTTACTGTGAAATAAAACACATGTAGAGAAAAGTATAACACAGTATAAACATTTGCTGTAAAGCTCAGCAAATTATCACAGAGAAAACTACTGTAGAATCACCACCCAGGTAAAGAAACAGAATATTGCTAGAACCCCTGAAGTCCTGGCGCTTCCTTCTAATTTATAATTCATTCTTTTTTTTTCTTGCCAAAGGTATGCTGGCTTTTATGTTGACCATTTTCGTTCTTTATAGCTTTACCACTTAAAGATCCTTCTTTTAATGCTATAGTTTAGTTTTACCTTATTTTTTAACATTGAATACATGTAAACAAACCATTTTTTTGTCTCTTTGGCTTAACATTTTGATTATAAGTCATTTATGTTATTGCATGTAGCTGTTGTTTGTTCATTTTCCTTGCTGTATAATATTCCATTGTCTGAATAAACACAATTTATTTCTTCATTTTACTACTGATGAACATTTTGATTGTTTCTAGTCATTAAGACAATGCTGCAATGAACACTTCTTGACTTTTGGTGCATATATGCCTCTGTATCTACTGAGCATATACCTCAGATTGGGATTTTTGATTATAGAATATGTATATATTTAACTAGTAGAAAATGCCAAACTATCTTCCAAAGTGGATAATAACTTGTGCACACCAGTACTGTGTGTGAAAGGTCCCATTGCTCCACATCCTTGTCAACACTTGCTATTGTCAGTTTTTCTAATTTTACTGATTTTGGTGGATATGGTTTTATCTCAGTGGTTTTAATTGCATTTCTCTCATTAACAGTTAATAATAATTTAAGGATATGAGGACAATTAAAGATAATTTCCCTCATTATCCTCTTTATAAAGTGTTTATTCATGTTGCTTGCCCATTTTTCTTTTGTCTATCTTTTTCTTTCTGATTTGAATGTGTTTTTATATATGCTGAATATGAGTCCTTTGTTGGTTCTGTAATGCATGTATTTTCTTACTAGGGCTTCTCTTTTAATGGTTACTGCATATGAAAGAAGGTAATTCAAACATAGTCAAGGTTTTCATCTTTATAGCTAGTGTGTATTTTTTCATTTTGTTTTATTTAAGAAATCTTTGACTACACAAAGGTCATGAAGATATTCTCCTATATTTTCTCCTTTCTCAACATTGTCTTTCACAATAGATCTAAAATCCACTTGGAACTCATTTTTCTCCTTAAAACGGATGCAAGTTAGGCCGGCAGTGGTGACTCACGCCTGTAATCCCAGCACTTTGAGAGGCCGAGGCCAGCGGATCACCTGAAGTCAGGAGTTCAAGACCAGCCTGGTCAACATGGTGAAACCCCGTCTCTACTAAAAGTACAAAAATTAGCTAGGTGTTGTGGTGCATGCCTGTAATCCCGGCTACTCAGGAGGCTGAGGCAGGAAAATCCCTTGAACCCAGAAGGCGGAGATTTCAGTGAGCCAAGACCACGCTATTGCACTCCAGCCTGGGTGGAAGAGTGAAACTCTGTCTCAAAAAAAAAAAAAAAAAAAAGGATGCTAAGACCCTTGATTTTTGTATTACTCTTCTCTAAAGTGAGTATTAAAGTCTCCCTCTTTCTGATTGCTTGCATTAATTGGGGCATTGGTCTTCTCCTGTCCTGGGATTTTCTGGTTCTCAGGCCTTCAGATTCAGACTGGAATCTACACCATTGGTGCTTCAGCCCTCAGGCCTTCAAACTACAACACTGGCTCCTCTGGGTCTCCAGCTCACAGGCAGTAGATGGTGAGACTTTTCAGCCTTCATATTTGTGTGAGCCATTATCTTATTAAAAGAATCTCTTAATATGTATATTCATATATATAATCTTTACCATATAACATATATGTAATTTGTATTATTTTTATGTAATATTTACTATGTAATATCTATCTATAATCTATTATCTATCATCTATCTATCTATCTATCTATCTATCTATCTATCTATCTATCATCTATCTATCTATCTCCTGTTGATTCTGTTTCTCTGGTGAACAAAGAAACAGAAAAACAGAACCAATCCTATTGCAAATAATACTGCTATGCCATTAGTTTTACTACTATTATTGTTATTGACAAATTGGTGAAAACTTTTCTTAGTGTTTGAAGTCTTTTTCCTACTTTATTATGCTTTACTTTTAACCTACTATTCAGATTTGTACATATTTATGGGGTACAGTGTGATGTTTCAATACATGTATACATTGTGTAAATAATCAAATCATAGTATTTAGCATATCTGTTGCCTGAAATATTTGTCATTTCTTTGTGATGAGAACATTAAAAAATACTTTCTTCTAGCTATTATGAAATTCCAATACAATATTGTTAACTCTACTCACCCTACTGTGCAATAGAATACCTAAACTTATTTCTTTCATCTAACTGTAATTTTGTACTAACCAATTTCTCCACGTCCCCACTTCCCTCTTCCCTCCCCACATCCGCCTCTGCTCCCCAGCCTTCCATAACCACTATTGTACTCTCTACTTCTATAGATCCACTTTTTTAGATTGCTTGTATGAGTGAGATCGTGTGATATTTGTCTTTCTGTACAAGGCTTATTTCACTTAACATAGTGTCCTCTGGGTCTATCTGTGCTCCTATACATGACAGAACTTCATTCTTTTTTATGGCTGAATAATGTCTATTGCATATATGTACCGCATTTTCTCTCTCCGTTCATCTGCTCACGGACACGTAAGTTGATTCCGTTTCTTGGCTATTATAAATAGTGCTGCAATGAACATGGGAGTGCAGATATCTCCTTGACATACTATTGATTTCATTTCCTTTGGATGTATACCCAATAGTGAAAGTGCTGGATCATATGGTAGTTCTATTTTAAAATGTTTGAGGAACGTTCATACTGTTTTCCATAATGCTATACTAATTTACATACCCATTAACAGTGTATAAAAATTCTTTCTCCACATCCACACCAGCATTTGTTACTTTTTGTCTTTTTGGTGATAGCCATTCTAATTGGGGTGAGGTGATATCTTATTGTGGTTTTCCGGTTTTTAATTAAAAAACATGTAGAAAGCCACCCCTGACCCGACCTGTGTGCTCCTTTTCTCCCCAGAAGGAGCTTATCGTTGTTAGAAATGTTTGAACCAGAGCAACTCCATCTTGAATAGGGGCTGGGAAAAATGAGCTGAGACCTACCGGGCTGCATTGCAAGACGGTTAAGACATTGTAAGTCACAGGATGAAATCGGCACAAGATACAGGTCATAAAGACCTTGCTGATAAAACAGGTTGCAGTAAAGAAGGTGGCCAAAACCCACCAAAATCAAGATGGTGATGAGCATGACCTCTGGTTGTCCTCTGTGTTACCCTCCCACCAGCCCCATGACAGTTTACAACTGCCATGGCAAAGTCAAGAAGTTACCCTGTATGGTCTGAAAAGGTGAGGCATGGATAATCCACTCCTTAGTGCATGTAATCAAGAAATAACCATAAAAATGGACAACCAGCAGCCCTTGGG
>NW_012104065.1:1339964-1345196 GCF_000951045.1 Mandrillus leucophaeus
TTATTATTTGTGTCTTTAAAATTAAGTATATTTTGCAGTTTTTGAATACAGTATTCTATAAATGTTTATCAGGTCACTTGGTGAATTTTATAGTTGAAATTTTCTATGTCTTTCTTTTTTTTAACCAACTTATTTTATTTTAAAGAGTGTTGGGGCCGAGCGCAGTGGCTCACGCCTGTAATCCCAGCACTTTGGGAACCGAGGCAGACGGATCACAAGGTCAGGAGATTGAGACCATCCTGGCCAACATAGTGAAACCCTATCTCTACTAAAAATACAAAAAATGAGCCGGGCATGGTGGCGTGCACCTGTAGTCCCAGGTACTCAGGAGGCTGAGGTAGGAGAATCACTTGAACCTGGGAGGCAGAGACTGCAGTGAACCAAGATCATACCACCACACTCCAGCCTGGGCAACAGAGCAAGACTTTGTATCAAAAAAACAAAAAAACAACAAAAAAAAGAAGGGTGTTAAATTTTTCTATTATATTGTGGCTTTAACCATCTTTTCATTCAATTTTGTCATTTTGTGCTTATATAGTATCAGGACATATATTTGATAAATGCAAAATTTAGAATTATTAAAACTGTCTGGCAAATTGAAACTGTCATTATGAACGGTTATTCTTTATCTCTAGGAATGCTTGTTGCCTGAAAGTCTACTTTATTTGGTATTAATATATTCATATCTTTCTTTTGGAAGTGTTTGCATGGTATAGCTCCATCCTGTGTTTTACTTGTGTCACTTATAGAAGGCACATAGTTGCATTTTTCAATCCAGTGCCTGATCATCTTTGTCTTTTAATTGGATTATTTCCATGAAATGAAATTACTGATGTATTTAGTTATGCATTTTCCATTGGTTCTATGTGTTCCAAATTCTATTTTTCTTTATTTCTGGCCTACTTTTGAATTGACTGAGTACTATATATTATTTTCTTCTTTCCCTTTATTGGCTTAGAAGTTACATAGGCTTTAATTATTTCCTCAGGGATTGCCAGAATACATTATAACATGCATTTTTTTCACTTATCAGAACCTAGTATTAATTGGCAATTTCAGCTTCTTCTTAGACAATGCAGACATTAGATTATTCAAATACAGTTTACCTCTTTTAAATTCAATTTTCTGGCTCTACATTCAAGACTTACACAGGATTAGTGTCATGTGTTTTAATTCCAGATCTCACAGGATATTATTCGTTTTGTTATGTCTTCAATATACACTTACATTTATGCACATATTTACATTTTAGCTTCTCTTTATTTATTCCTGTATTTTTTAGCTTCTATGTGGGTTTTCTTTGCTCTGCTTAGAGAAGACCTTTTACTATTTTCCTCAGTATAAGATGGATGTGTTGAGTGACAAATCCTCCCAATTTGGCTGTTTAATATGCATTTATATTCTGTTTAATTTTGAAGGCTGTTTTTGCTGAGGGTAGAATTATAAAGTTGGCAGTTATTTTCTTTCAGTATTTGAAAGATATAATGCTTTGTATTCTGCCTTCCACTGTTGCTATTGAGAAGTCAGCTGTGAAGCTTATGGTTGTCCCTTTGTGATTATTTTGATGATAATCTCTCTTTTCTCTGACTTCTTTGAACATTTTATCTTTTGTGAAGTTTTAGATGTACTATGGCAGGGCTAAGAGTGTATTATACATATTCCACATGTATATATATTTGCATATGTGTAGGCATATGTGTGTATATTTGTGTGTGTGTGCATGTGTGTACATATACATATGATCACTCTAATCCAATTTCAGGGGTTGAAATGATTGGCATCTGTGTTGCAGCCCTCGAGAGGGCTTATCTACTATGACTCATCCCTGTTTTTAGGTACAGCTGTGTAGGATTCAAAGGGGATGTGAAAGGTGTTGTACTAGATTCACTTCCTATTTCCCCTTGTGAGGCCTGGACTCCAACATTTAATTTTCAACTCCTGAGGATCTCAAAATGCAGATTTATTTCTTAGTTTCTTGGTTGCTTTTGGAACTGACCAAATCCCTCTAGACAAAAAGCAGTCCTCAATGCAGGGTTCATCTTTTTGGGTTTTCATCTTCTTCTAGATCTTGAGCTAGACATTTTCCCTCTTTTACTAGCTCTTTAATGCCTTCAGACACACACACACTCACACTTACACACACACACATTCAGACACACACATTTTAACTTTTAAAAATAGTCTTTGGTAGAAAGGATTGTCTGGTTACATGATCCATTATCCCAGATTCTTATTTCAGAACAACCTTTCCACCACGTTCAGATATACTGAAAGATAGGACTTCATTCTTCCAATCATTGTTCTCAGTTTTCTATTTCTTCTCCCCAGTCTACTCATGCCTATAAAGACACAAAGATAGTGCCTCCACCATCCATAGATAGATCCAGGCCTATAGAAAAAATTATTAGTGTCAGTTCTTGAACAGTTTTGTCCATTTCCTACAATAGTTTGCATCACTTTTGAGATCCTTGGGCCACCTGCCCTTGGACGTCTCCTTAACCCTTTCCCCTCCATGTGCTATCTGTATAGGTCTTGCCCAGTCAGATCTTGCCTTGGATCAGAACCACCCTTTTGTCCCCAAGGTACTTTCTTCTAGTCTACCCAGTAAAATCAGAAGCAAATCTCACGTTAGTTAATGTAGGAGGGAATTCAGGCAAAGGGAAATTAAATTCACTAAATAGCAAGAATCCAAGATTGCTCTTTATTGTCATCCCGGTGATGATTCCTATTTCATCTCTTTTGTTCAAGAGGGTCTCCCATTGGGGTAACTAAAAGCAATAAAACCCTTGGAGATGCACAATGCACCCCTTATGGTTAATTTTAATTCTGGATAGATCTAGTCATTCTCTTACAATCCATTTGTTTAATAATTATTTGCTGAGTGCCTGCTATATGCACTGAGGCACAAAATTGCAGCCATTCATTCAGATGGCAATTTAAGCACTCTTTATTTTAGGATTGCTTTACACAATTTAAGTTTATGAAATAAATAAATGCTGAGGTACAGAAAAGTTTGCATTTCTAAAAAAGAATTTTGAAACAAATCAAAACCACAGGGTAAAAATGAACTCCTTGTGTATATTTAATTGTTTAAAAATTCACAAAGTTTTGGAAAGCTTGGGGGAAAAAAACAAAAAACATGAAAGCAAGAGAAAAGGTCTTAGGTGGATCCTTGCCCACCCTCCTATCACCTCCTTCTCCTTCCCTTGCCCGTATCAGGAAGAATGAGTAGATAAATAAAGTGAGCACATAAAAAATTGATATTTGCAGCTCCTCTGGATCCTTAATGCTGCTACTGACCTGTATTTCCAGCTGGCATGTCTCCTTCGTGCTTAAGGCTTTGCTATTGCAACCGCCAAAATCATCATCATTATCATCACAATCAGGACTCATTTAATATTTGATGTGTCTAAATGCTTCCTATTTTTTCTAGGAACGCCTAGGCCTGGCGCATGCGCCTCAGCTGACATCGCTGTGCATGGACCAAGAATCTCCCCCCTCTCTGTACTGTTTTCCTGGCAGTCCCTCATACTTCCCAGAACAGGGAGAACAGGAAAAGCCAGTTACTCTGGCTGTTTCTGGACTTAAAGAATGCACTAAATTGGAGGCAGAGGATGTTAAGCGGTGATAACATTCTGTAAGAAGCAAAAGAGCTTTAATAAAAGCCACCCTCCTGCAGTCTCTCTAGTTTGTTGTACTTCTTTTAAGAAAACATGCCTGATCTTTCATTATTTCTTAAACTAATAAACTCTGGAACATTCATGTTTAGGGTTTCTGGAAGCAACATTTGAACAGGAAATCTCCCTCTGTAAAGGGAATTATTTGCATAGTGCACTGGAAAGAAAATCCAACCCTGGAACCAAGAGTTAGAAAAACCTTTTAAAATATCTTTTTTCAGTTTTATGGAAAGAATTTTACTTAAAATGTCATATTTTTATTTCAGAGAAAAGAGGCACCAGAAGAAAAATAGAAATAGTAAATTGGAAAGATTGCTACCCTAAAATGTAATTTTGAGTTTCCTCAAGAGTATCTGAAGGAGTTTTTTTGTTATAGACACTGTATCATACCAAGAGATTTAATCACTCATTTTCTGTTCATTCATTAGCGTTTCAGTTATATTCATTTGAATTCCCATGGATTTTTCTAACAACCCAGATTTTTATAAAATGTATTAAAATTGTCTTAGTTTACAAGACAGTTATAGTATTAAATGTCTTTGGTGGCACTGAGAAATCCTTTGTTAAACAAAGGTCCTCATGTCCTCGGTTTGTTTTTGTAAGCTACTCAGCTTATCGTATATTTAGTAAATACATACTTTAAAAAAATGTTTCTTCATGGACACAGGGAGGGGAACACCACACACCAGGGCCTGTCGGGGGGATGGAGGGTTAGGGGAGGGAGAGCATCAGGACAAATAGCTAATACAGGCAGGGCTAAAAACCTGGATGACGGGTAGATAGGTGCAGCAAACCACCATGGCACAAGTATACCTATATTACCAACCCTCATGTTCTGCACATGTATCCTGGAACTTAAAATAAAATAAAATAGAATAAAATAAAAAATGTTGACCGGGCGCAGTGGCTCACGCCTGTAATCCCAGCACTCTGGGAGGCCGAGGCGGGCGGATCACGAGGTCAGGAGATTGAGACCATCCTGGCTAACACGGTGAAACCCCGTCTCTACTAAAAATACAAAAACAAAATTAGCCGGCGCGGTGGCGGGCGCCTGTAATCCCAGCTACTCAGGAGGCTGAGGCAGGAGAATGGCGTGAACCCGGGAGGCGGAGCTTGCAGTGAGCCCAGACGGCGCCACAGCACTCCAGCCTGGGCGACTGTCGGTCTCAAAAAAAAAAAAAAAAGAAAAAAAAGTTTCATAATCTGACATATCTTCTTGCATTTCTTATCAGTTTATCTCATGGACTAGTTTCTTGTGATTCTCTTTGTCCGGTGAGGTGTATTTCTTATCATAGTCACCCAATAAATAACTGTAAAAGGAATAAAGGATGACTGCACTGTGTTTTCATTACCATCCCATTAGGTCAAAGTTAGGTTAATTATGTTTCTTAAAATAGTAATGATTGAAAAAAATCCAAAGCAGGGTAAACATTCAAATAATATTTCAAATTCCATTTTAGAACAAGCTCATAGTTTATTTAACCTGGAAATTCCATCTCTGCTAGGGCAACAATAAGAGTCCTATTGAAAAATTTGAGAGTTTCTCTGCTGTTAC
>NW_012104065.1:1345246-1371242 GCF_000951045.1 Mandrillus leucophaeus
CGCCTGTAATCCCAGCTACTCAGGAGGCTGAGGCAGGAGAATGGCGTGAACCCGGGAGGCGGAGCTTGCAGTGAGCCCAGACGGCGCCACAGCACTCCAGCCTGGGCGACTGTCGGTCTCAAAAAAAAAAAAAAAAGAAAAAAAAGTTTCATAATCTGACATATCTTCTTGCATTTCTTATCAGTTTATCTCATGGACTAGTTTCTTGTGATTCTCTTTGTCCGGTGAGGTGTATTTCTTATCATAGTCACCCAATAAATAACTGTAAAAGGAATAAAGGATGACTGCACTGTGTTTTCATTACCATCCCATTAGGTCAAAGTTAGGTTAATTATGTTTCTTAAAATAGTAATGATTGAAAAAAATCCAAAGCAGGGTAAACATTCAAATAATATTTCAAATTCCATTTTAGAACAAGCTCATAGTTTATTTAACCTGGAAATTCCATCTCTGCTAGGGCAACAATAAGAGTCCTATTGAAAAATTTGAGAGTTTCTCTGCTGTTACACTCACAAAAGACAGGCTGTGCCCTCAAACAGCAAGATTGTTATATGCAGCTTATTATGGTTTCATGAATTTTACCTAAACTCTTCCTGATTACGTTTATATAGTTGGCCTGCACTATTTTTGAAGAATGTTATGTTGCATAAATATAGAATTGGCTGGCCTTTTATTGCTCCAACATTTCAAGCAAGAGTAATATCAATTTACTGTCATTTTTTCAGTTAATCATTATTTCGGCTTACTTCTAAATATGTTCTTAAAATGGAAAATTTTGTAAATTTAGACAATATATAATGTCTAGATTAAATCTTGACAAATAATTCTGCAGTTTGATTAAGGAGTGGTAGGAGGCTAGAGGAATAATTTAAGAGAAAATAGTTAAAAGAAAAAAAGTAGGTTTTAGAATGAGGGACATTAGATAGAATTCAGTGTAAAAACAAAATTTTTCTTCAGGGTGAAGTCCTTTAGAAAGCCACTATAGTATAGTAAAAAGGGTATGATTTGTAGTCAGCAATGCTGGGTACGAATCAGACATCTGTTACTTCACAGTTGTGAGATTTTGGGCAACTAAACCGATCTTCTTGGAACTTTCCTTAATAAAAATGCAAGAATAATAAAAATTACTTCATCAGATTCTTGTGTGCATTAAATGGTCAAATATTGTAATAATGCCTATCGTAGATTAGGCTCTGAAAACAAACAATCAAACCGAACAAACTGGATCTAAAAAGAAAGAATGTCCCAGAAAATTTTTCAATAGGTTCACGTTTCCCAGTGTAAAATAGGATTGTCTTGGTTGACGCTCCCTTTTCAAAAAAAAAAATTACTCCAAACTCTTGAATAATGGTCCTATTAAAATATGTACTAAACTTTTGAAAGTGTAAACAGTGAAAAAAATATTTATCTGAAAGCTGGCATGACGGAAGTTGAGCTTCTTCCAGCCCTGCCAATGAAGTAGGGCAGGAACCCGTTTGTTTATTTTCTGGTATGGCACATAAATAATCTTGCCCACAGAGGTCCCAAGAGTTCATTTAGAGTAGATCTGTCACTAGTGGTAAACAAAAAACAGATGTTAAAGAAGAGTGAAAAACTGAGAAGTCATCAAGGAGGCTTTATGAGGAACGAACTGGAAGCAGCACCAATGCTCCCATTAGAGGATGTTAAGTCTGTAGAGATGATGAAAGCAACAGCACTTGTTTTTCTTCCCCATATGTGTATCTTGGTGGTACTAAGCCTTTCAAATCAGGCCTTTATAAGACCCATGAACAAAAATCTGAGAAAGAAGTACTTGTGGAGTGTAGCTTATTAGAATTTTTGTGTTGAAGGATTTCTACCAGTGGTTCAATGGCAACATGAAAGGCATTTGCCTAACCTTCCGTATATTCCTTACCAAAGCTTTTCACAGAAGAATTTGATTTAATCTTATTTCACACTGGTGAGAATGCAAACCAGCAACCACTGTGCAGGTGGGAAAGGGGTTGCTGAAGGGAGCTCACACAACCTCAGAGATGCTTTTGGAGGTGAGTTCAGTTCCCCAAGCACCTTCCAAGTGCCTTCAAGGAGCCAGAGGTGTATTATAGCCCTTTGAATACAAAGATGAATAAGTCATAGTTTCCAACCTCGAATAGGTCATGGCCTAAGAGGGTAATAGAGGAGACAGATATATGAATAACTGATATGAACTGTAAAGTGATAAATGAAAATAGAGATAGGGGGAATTACATACAGAGGAATGCTTAAGCTCATTTGGAGATTCCAGGGATGCTTCCTGAAGGGTAACATTCCTGAACTGACTCACTGGAGTATGAGAAGGAGTCATTCAGGTGAGGCTAGGTGAAAGGCGACCCTTGGTGGGTGGTGATATTCTAGACAAAAGGAATAGTCTAGGCAAAATCATGGAAATGGATGATAATTATGTGTATAGTTGGCTACTGACAGGGTAAAGCCCAGGGTGGAAGCTGGATGGAAAAAGGACTAGAGAAGCAGGCAGTGGGGCAGGCCGTCAAAGCCTATTTGTAACATTAAATATCTCGTTTTTGATTTTTTAAGAAATGAGAAATATTGAAGAGTTTTAAAGAGAGGAGTGCCATGGTCAATTTTCTATCTTAAATACATCATTGTGATACCATTCTAGAAATTGTATATAAAGTAGTAAAAGGAGATCAGTTAAGAAGCGAATGAAATTGCTTATGCTTAGGCTAAGAGCCTAAATACAGAATGAGGTAGAAGGAGTGGAGGAGAATATAGATTCAAGATAGAAGACACCACTGGCAAAAATGTAAGACCAAATGAGCATAGCCGTTTAATAAAATAGTATCTTAGATGGAGGAATATGATTAGCAGGTGCAGACAATAAATTCAGTTTTGAACATTTTAAGTGTATAGTGCATATGAGGGTATAAAAATGCTTATACCCAGCAAACGTTTGAATCTTGAGAGAAGTCCAGACTAGAGATAAAATATTCTAAATGCTCAGCAAGCACATAATAGTGGAATATGCAAAAGAATTGTATTTCTTAAGAAAAACATATTCATTCATTCATTGATTCATTCATATATTCATTCTCAACAAATACTTAATGAGCATAGCAGGCACTGTTCTAGGCTCCGTGGATACACTGAACAGAACAGTCTCTGCCCTGTCTCTTATACACATCTAGATGTGTATAAGAGACAGATTTTTGAAGAATGTTATGTTGCATAAATATAGAATTGGCTGGCCTTTTATTGCTCCAACATTTCAAGCAAGAGTAATATCAATTTACTGTCATTTTTTCAGTTAATCATTATTTCGGCTTACTTCTAAATATGTTCTTAAAATGGAAAATTTTGTAAATTTAGACAATATATAATGTCTAGATTAAATCTTGACAAATAATTCTGCAGTTTGATTAAGGAGTGGTAGGAGGCTAGAGGAATAATTTAAGAGAAAATAGTTAAAAGAAAAAAAGTAGGTTTTAGAATGAGGAACATTAGATAGAATTCAGTGTAAAAACAAAATTTTTCTTCAGGGTGAAGTCCTTTAGAAAGCCACTATAGTATAGTAAAAAGGGTATGATTTGTAGTCAGCAATGCTGGGTACGAATCAGACATCTGTTACTTCACAGTTGTGAGATTTTGGGCAACTAAACCGATCTCTCATGGAACTTTCCTTAATAAAAATGCAAGAATAATAAAAATTACTTCATCAGATTCTTGTGTGCATTAAATGGTCAAATATTGTAATAATGCCTATCGTAGATTAGGCTCTGAAAACAAACAATCAAACCGAACAAACTGGATCTAAAAAGAAAGAATGTCCCAGAAAATTTTTCAATAGGTTCACGTTTCCCAGTGTAAAATAGGATTGTCTTGGTTGACGCTCCCTTTTCAAAAAAAAAAATTACTCCAAACTCTTGAATAATGGTCCTATTAAAATATGTACTAAACTTTTGAAAGTGTAAACAGTGAAAAAAATATTTATCTGAAAGCTGGCATGACGGAAGTTGAGCTTCTTCCAGCCCTGCCAATGAAGTAGGGCAGGAACCCGTTTGTTTATTTTCTGGTATGGCACATAAATAATCTTGCCCACAGAGGTCCCAAGAGTTCATTTAGAGTAGATCTGTCACTAGTGGTAAACAAAAAACAGATGTTAAAGAAGAGTGAAAAACTGAGAAGTCATCAAGGAGGCTTTATGAGGAACGAACTGGAAGCAGCACCAATGCTCCCATTAGAGGATGTTAAGTCTGTAGAGATGATGAAAGCAACAGCACTTGTTTTTCTTCCCCATATGTGTATCTTGGTGGTACTAAGCCTTTCAAATCAGGCCTTTATAAGACCCATGAACAAAAATCTGAGAAAGAAGTACTTGTGGAGTGTAGCTTATTAGAATTTTTGTGTTGAAGGATTTCTACCAGTGGTTCAATGGCAACATGAAAGGCATTTGCCTAACCTTCCGTATATTCCTTACCAAAGCTTTTCACAGAAGAATTTGATTTAATCTTATTTCACACTGGTGAGAATGCAAACCAGCAACCACTGTGCAGGTGGGAAAGGGGTTGCTGAAGGGAGCTCACACAACCTCAGAGATGCTTTTGGAGGTGAGTTCAGTTCCCCAAGCACCTTCCAAGTGCCTTCAAGGAGCCAGAGGTGTATTATAGCCCTTTGAATACAAAGATGAATAAGTCATAGTTTCCAACCTCGAATAGGTCATGGCCTAAGAGGGTAATAGAGGAGACAGATATATGAATAACTGATATGAACTGTAAAGTGATAAATGAAAATAGAGATAGGGGGAATTACATACAGAGGAATGCTTAAGCTCATTTGGAGATTCCAGGGATGCTTCCTGAAGGGTAACATTCCTGAACTGACTCACTGGAGTATGAGAAGGAGTCATTCAGGTGAGGCTAGGTGAAAGGCGACCCTTGGTGGGTGGTGATATTCTAGACAAAAGGAATAGTCTAGGCAAAATCATGGAAATGGATGATAATTATGTGTATAGTTGGCTACTGACAGGGTAAAGCCCAGGGTGGAAGCTGGATGGAAAAAGGACTAGAGAAGCAGGCAGTGGGGCAGGCCGTCAAAGCCTATTTGTAACATTAAATATCTCGTTTTTGATTTTTTAAGAAATGAGAAATATTGAAGAGTTTTAAAGAGAGGAGTGCCATGGTCAATTTTCTATCTTAAATACATCATTGTGATACCATTCTAGAAATTGTATATAAAGTAGTAAAAGGAGATCAGTTAAGAAGCGAATGAAATTGCTTATGCTTAGGCTAAGAGCCTAAATACAGAATGAGGTAGAAGGAGTGGAGGAGAATATAGATTCAAGATAGAAGACACCACTGGCAAAAATGTAAGACCAAATGAGCATAGCCGTTTAATAAAATAGTATCTTAGATGGAGGAATATGATTAGCAGGTGCAGACAATAAATTCAGTTTTGAACATTTTAAGTGTATAGTGCTTATGAGGGTATAAAAATGCTTATACCCAGCAAACGTTTGAATCTTGAGAGAAGTCCAGACTAGAGATAAAATATTCTAAATGCTCAGCAAGCACATAATAGTGGAATATGCAAAAGAATTGTATTTCTTAAGAAAAACATATTCATTCATTCATTGATTCATTCATATATTCATTCTCAACAAATACTTAATGAGCATAGCAGGCACTGTTCTAGGCTCCGTGGATACACTGAACAGAACAGTCTCTGCCTTCACAGAGCATGGGTTCCATGACCTAGATGATAAAAAGTGTTGGGTCAGGCAGCATTGTAGATACAGGAAGAGAAGATCTCAAAGAGACTATAAAAGCAGCGGGAGGATCAGGAGAAGTAATTTCCTAGAATCCAAGGAAAGAGAGAACATTAAAAAGAAAGAAGTTGTCACTAACATCAAACATGACAGAAATGTTGAGTAAAACAAGGAAGCCATGCAGACCTGGATAAATGTAGTTTTAATGGTGTGATGGGACATAAGCTAGATAGTAGTGTCTAGCTTAGGAAAAGACAGTAAAAAATATGCTTGAAAGAAGTTTCAGTGAAAAATGAAAAAGAAAGAAAGGGTGGCAACTAGAAGGGGCACGACATTCAGTCCTAAAATATTGAAAACTTTCTTTTGCATCAATTTTTCTTTTTCAGTGGACTCTTGGCATCTTTATCTTGATGTTCCACCAACAAGTAGAACTCAACGACCAATGAAAGCATCAGAAATCCCCATTTCTGCACATGACCTCACTATTCCTAGACACCCTGACTTTAAGCTTTGCCTCTTTTCCATAACTGTGATATCTAAAGATCACAGGATCTTCCTGCTCTTTAATTTCTATTGCTACCTCTCTGCTACAGACTCTTAATACTTCTCACATGGTCTATTTTGCTAGCCTAACAAAAGCTCCCTCTTCTCTTGCCGTTTAACCTGAGAATCCAGCCTCTGCCTTGCTGTCAAAATAATCTAATACAACACATTCCTGTTCGTGTTACTTCCCTGATGTAAAGGCTTTAGGGGCTTTCCAGTGACAACCAGATTCAGGACAAACTCATTAAAGTGGTATTCTATATTTTCCCCACAATATGATTTTAATCAAGTTTCTCTCTCTGATATTCATTTTCCCCAATATATACCCTGGGATCCGGTCAGATTGGCCTCTTCATTGTTTCCTGAGATTTTCCCCCCTTGGCCATGAATTCTTTGCCTTGTCTAAATTTATCTATCCTTTAAGTTCCAATTCTGTTGTCTTTTTCTTTTCTTTTTTTTTTTTTTCAGAATTCCCACACTGCTTTTATCCTTTGAACTGTGATAAAACTTTACCCATAGTGATTCTCTTTGTATTATAGATACTTGCATATTATGTTTACAATACCTACTATACTTTAAGATCTATGAGACTGGAGAATATGTTTAATATGTTTTTATTGTCAGTATCTTGCATAGGGCATATGGGAAGTAATAAATGTTTGAAGAACAAAAATGAACTCCTCAAAATATTTAATATAAAATTTTTGGAGCTCAGAGTGACCTTAGAGATAATACAGTCTAACTCTTTTATTTTAGAAGGGAAAGAATTGGAGAAAAAAAATGTTAAGTGACTGCCCAAAGTCGTATGGCTGTTGAGCGACAAAACAGTACCAAAATTCCATTTCCTGGCTTTCAGTCCTGTCCTCTTTCCATTTCATTACAGTACCTGCTTGGGAAGCTTGAATTGAGTCTTCATCCTTGTCAACAATGTCCCTGAATTTGGTACCATCATTAGTGTAAAAGACATAGAGTCCTTCCCAGTCTCACAAGTTTATGAGTCCACAACCCAATGAAAATCTGGGAGAAAGTTCAAGCTACCCATCCAACTTACCAGGCGAAAGAGGCAGATGGTGTTCCCAGTGATGTTGTAGTGGATCAGAACCTCAGAATCAGTGCTGATTCCGAATGACACATCTGGGAATTTTTGCACCATGCTACGGAGTATGGACACTGCTGGTATTTCTAAATCCTAAAAACAAGAGAAAAAAATAATACCACAGTGATTATATTGAATGGCAGAGACAAAGGATATGGAAAAGAAATATGCTATGAAGCTTTACCAGAAATCATAGATTTGATTTACCACCCAGTAACACATGATTTACCTCTAACAGTTCAGGTTTAATTGTCAGTAACATTCTTGAATTTTCCAGGCTCTGTGAGTTAATAGGTAACCACGAAATTGTAGCTGAGCTTGAGACTCCTGTCAGGCCTTGTCATAGAGCTTGAAGTTTACTAGGAGCTGAGAGAGGCCTCAAAATCATAAAGGCCTGCCTAGTTTGGCTGCACTGTTGTAGATATATATGAGAAGCAACTGTTCTGGGAACAATTTGTTTAACAGTGAAACAGCAAACAAACGAACATAACCAATTCTATTTTTGTTGAAATGGCATTTATTTACTAATACCTGTATGTAGGTTAGAATAATTTTAGAGCACTGAGATAATATGCAAAAATTAGCAGTTTATATGGTTTTTAAAACTAACTCTAGGATTAAAGGAAAAGTATGTAAACAACTAACTATGTTGTGCTAAAGATTTATAGGTGCCTTGTGACCTGACCAAGGACAAAGAAGTTCCCAAATTCCTGAGACCCTTGCTGGTGCCCAGATGCATATGCTTGCTGGTTATTGCTTGATCCCAACTCCCTCCTCTTCGCCCTGCCCTTAATGTACAAAGAGCCTAAAATTGGTAGTGACTTAAGACGTACTTTATTTATTTATTTTGAGACAGAGTCTCACTCTATCACCCAGGCAGTGTTGCAATTTTGGGTCACAACAACCTCCGCCTCACGGATACTGGTGCCTCAGCCTCCTGAGTAGCTGGGACTACAGTTGTACGCCACCATACTTGGCTAATTTTTTTCTGTATTTTTAGTAGAGATGTGGTTTCGCCATGTTGCCCAGGCCGGCCTCGAACTCCTGAGCTCAGGCAATCTGCCCCCGTCAGGCTCCCAAAGTGCTAGAAATACAGGTGTGAGCCACTGTGCCTGGCCAAGATGTGCTTTAGGATGCTAGTCCACTGTCTTCTTGGTTTACTGGATCTTCAAATAAACCGGCTTTTCCTCCCACCGGCTCTTGTCTCTTGAGTTTTGGCTTTGGTTACATTTGTGGAGGAAAGGAAAAAATGCAAAAATACGAAATAGGTGCCATCAAAAGGGCCAAAAAAGAAAAAAAGAAGAAAAAGAAAATAATTAAAATGAAAGCTTGGAAGTTTTAACAAAAGTTTATGCAGGGTATGGAAGGACAGTCCCTCTCTTGCCACTGTAGATAAGCCTGAGCTTTGCACATGAAGATGCTGTTCACGCATCCAACCCTGCAGCCCAGGCCTGCAGGAGGGAGCAGAGAAGCCACTTCCGAGCAATGATTCCAGGCCTTCCATAGAGGCTGGCATCATTTTTCCTGCTGTCACAGGACCTTTATCCGTAGGAGCTCAGGGAAATTAACAGGAACAAACATGTTCTACCCTGGAAGTCTCCAGGCTGAAGGAGGAGATGTGCAAGGAGAAAAGAAGATGGCTAGTTGATATGCTTTGGCTGTGTGCCTACATAAAATCTCATCTTGAAATATAATCCCCATAATCCTTACATGTCACGAGTTGGACCAGGTGGCGGTAATGGGATCATGGGGGCAGTTTCCTCCATGCTGTTCTTGTGATAGTGAGTGAGTCTCACAAGATATGATGGTTTTATAAGTGTCTGGCCTTCCCCCTGCTTGTGCTCATTCTCTCTCCTGCTGGCCTGTGAAGAGGTGCCTTCTGCCATGATTGTAAGTTTCTTCAGGCCTTCCAAGCTATGCTGAACTGTGATTCAATTAAACCTCTTTCCTTTATAAATTATCCAGTCTTGAGTATGTCTTTATTGGCAGCATGAGAATGGGCTAACACACTCGTCTTGCATCTGGGATCAAGCAGAGCGAGCTGGTATCTACTCTTCTAGAGGCTGTGAACAATAGTTAATTGAGGCCTCCTCTCTTACTCTGCTCCTTCAGATGGAATTGCTCAAGGATAAAATGATGGCATCTGGCGGCTGTTTAAGTTATTGCACACTTCTCCAGGTCCATGCTCTTGCCCCTTCCCTGTCTTTCTGAGGGTGTTTTTGTCTACAGCTCAGATTTCTCATTCCTGAAAAATGTACTCCCTGTCTTTCTCCCCCACTTGCATCTCATTGCAGTGATTTCCAGCTGTGTACACAGAACCGACAGGGTAATCAGGAGTTGTAATTGGTGAATGGAAACAGACAAGAAGGTCTGCTATGAGAGAGTAGGGGCTTAATCAGCTGTGACGATTTCCAGATGCTAACACCAGAGAAAGATGAAAATGCTGAAATGAGGGAATCTCATTTATGGCTGCCTTTATTAACCAAGCAGCCAATCTGGAAGGTGGAGGTTAACACCTTGAATATACAAAATGCCATCCTTTTCCAACATTTCAGACAAGGCAAAGAGAAAGAAGAATAAGAGTCCACATTATCTGGGGGAAAGGCCTTAAAAGGCTGTGCACTGACTAATGTCCAGGAGCTTCAGAATCCTGTAAACAGTGTTACTGAATGATATAAATTGGATTCACTCTGGCCCCTGCCTATTCATAGGGTGCTATGAGAGTACAGACCAAATGCGTTTAGGACAATGGTAGGGTTCCATGAAGGCATTCTTTCTGCAGATCCTGACTTGAGCTCCAACGCATCCATAGATGAGGAGATGCAGCCCACAGGCTCAGAAAGAAGTAAGTGTGAGAAAGATATAATTTAGAGACTGGGAATGTCTTAAAAGTAAGAGGTCCCAATGGACAAGATGAAAGCAAACTGTGGCTGTCTCCCTTTGCCCCCACTTCTAATGCAGTGTCATCTGCCAGCAGTTGGCTGCTGTGGTTCCCTTGAGGTAGAACATTTCTGGCTCTTGGGGGAGTTGCAAGTAGGGTATCTGAACTAACCTGGAAGAAGCCTATGACAGCCACCTCAGTGGCAGCAATGAATTCCATGGCAGCTGGGACATCTGCGAGCCACGTGGGTTCCTGGGCAGCACCAGGACCATCTAGAGAGAGAAGTAGAAGATGTCAGGGTACTGAGGTGAGAAGAAGCAGCTCTAAATAATGAGAGCATCTATACCTTTTATCTCTATACTAAGGCTAAGAAAAGCACAATTTCTAGGAGTACTGTTAGCATGCCAAAGTATAATATTTTTACTAACATATGGAAGGTGACCCTACTGATGGTCTGTCTCTGAAGGATACTGCCAGACTTTCCTGCTCTCCGCTAGACAAAATGCATCGTATCCAGGATTTCCTGGAAAGCTTTCTAGGTGTGGAGGAAAAGTACCCAGAGAACCACCATGATGCTCCTTTTCCTTCTCCTAATAACACTTTCACACTATTGCCACCCAACTACATTTTTCTTTTACCTGCGGATTTCTCAACTTCTGCAGCAGCTTCTGCAGTCAGGTCACATGTGAGGAGAAATAGGAAGAACATGAATCTGGACAGGGCAGCTTCCATTGCCCCTCTCCTGCTCCTGCTCCAACCCTGGACTTTGTGTTTGGGAGGCCGACTTAGGGCAGCCCGCTCTGTAGCTGATTGGCTGTGAGGTTGTTAGGGCTTTGGGAACTTTGCAGCTGGCTCCCGGAGAGCCTTCAACTTCTGAGATAAAAGACCAAGTTTAGTAATCGGGACTCAGAACATAACCAACCAGAAGAAAGTCAGGTCAGTTTATTTAAATAAAAAATGTAAATATTCAATGCCAGGTATTGATCCTCGCACTAGGGATAGAAAGATAATTATGATCTGATCCAGCCTCTGCCAGCTTAGATTGTCAGTGGGAGAGATAGGCAAGTAAAAAGATTATTTAAACATAAGATGGAAAGTGATATAGAAAAATTCATAGGGTGCTATGACAGTACAGATTAAGGGTATTCGGGACAATGCTAGGTTTCAATGAAAGTGTTCCTCCTGTGGAGGATGCCCAAGCAGAGTCCTGGGTAAGTAAGATTTTGCCAGAAAACACAAGGTAGAAAGGAAGTTTCATGTAAAGAACCAAAGCATAGAGATGCAAATATAATGTGTGACAGAATTACTAGTAATTGAGAATGATGAAAAGGAAGGAAGTGATACATGTGGGCAGAAAGGCATATGGGACCAGCTCACAGCAGGCCTTATATGATACGCTAAGCACGGGAGCATCAACTTTATTCTGTAGGTGATGAGAACCCCTGAAAAGTCTTAAGCAGAAGAAATAGATAAAGTTTGATTTTGCTCACAAGTGTCTGAGGAAGTCCAAGATGAGATTTTCCACAGGCATTGGGATATGTAGTCTTTAGCTTAGGAGAATTTTCATGTGAAAATATTATAAAAGAAATTAGGAAGTCCTAGCCAGAGCAATTCGGCAAGAGGAAGACATAAAAGGCATCTAAACAGGAAAATAAAAAGTCAAACTATTTCTCCTTGTTGACAATATGATTGTATGCCTGGAAGGCTCTAAAGACCCTGACAAAAGGCTACTGGAACTGATGAATGATTTCAGTAAGGTATCAGGAAAAATATAAATGTACAAAACTCGGTGACATTTCTGTATACCAATAATGTCCAGGCTGAGAGTAAAATAAAGAACACAATTTCATTTACAATAGCCACAAATAAAATGAAATGCCTAGGAATACAGATGACCAAGGAGGTAAAATATCTCTTCAAGGAGAACTACAAGACACTTTTAAAAGAAATCAGAGCTGACACAAATGGAAAAACATTCCATGCTCATGGGTAGGAAGAATCAGTATCTTCAAAATGGCCATACTGCCCAAAGAAATTTATAGATTCAGTGCTATTCCTATCTAACTACCAATGTCATCCTTCACAGAATTAGAAAAGAAAACTATTCTAAAATTTATATGGAACCAAAAGAAAGTCTGACTAGCTAAAGCAATCCTAATCAAAAAGAACAAAGCCAGAGGCATCACATTACCCAACTTCAAACTATACTACAAGGCTACAGTAACCAAAATAGCATGGTACTGGTACAAAAGCAAACACATAGACCAATGGAACAGAATAGAGAACCCAGAAATAAAGTCATATACCTACAACCATCTGATCTTTGACAAAGTTAACAAAACCAATCAATGGGGAAAGGACTTCTTACTCAATAAATGGTGCTGTGATAGCTGGCTAGCCATATGCAGAAGAATGAAACTGGACCCTTATCTTTCACCATATGAAAAAATTAACTCAAGATGAATTAAAGATTCAAGACCTCAAACCACAAAAGTCCTAGAGGAAAACCTAGGAAATACTCTTTTCGACATCAATCTTGACAAGTAATTTTTGGCTAAGTCGTCAAAAGCAATTGCAACAAAAACAAAAGTTGACAAGTGAGACCTAATTAAAGAGTTTCTGCAGAGCAAAAGGAACTATTGATAGAGTAAACAGACGTCTACAGAATGGGAGAAAATATATGCAAACTATGCATCCAACAAAGGTCTAATATTCAGAATCCATAAGAAATTTAAACAAATCAAGAAGCAAAAAACAACCCCATTAGAAAATGGGCAAAGAACATAAACAGATACTTCTCAAAAGAAGATACACAAGAGGCCAATAAACACACACAAAAAATGATGCTCAATGTTACTAATTTTCAGAGAAATGCAAATCAAAGCTACAATGAAATACAATCTCATGCTAGTCAGAATGGCCATTATTAAAAAATCAGAAAACAACAGACACTGGTGAGACTGCAGAGAAAAGGGAATGCTTATACACTATTCATGGGAATGTAACTTAAGCAGTTAAGTAGTTCAGTCACTGTGGAAAGCAACTCTAAGTAATGAGGGCATCCATACCTTTTATCTCTATACTAAGGCCAAGGAGAGTACTCCAATTTTTAGAAGTAACGTTAGCATTCCAAGGCATAATATTTTTACTAACATATGGAGAGTGACCAGTTTGAAGATTTCTCAAAAAACTTAAAACAGAGCTACCATTTGATTCAGGAATCCCATTACTATGTATATATCCAAAGGAAAGTAGATTGTTATACCAAAAAGACATGCACATGTATGTTCATTGTTGTGCCATTCACAATAGTAAAGACATGGAATCAATGTAGTTGCCCATCAGTGGTGGATTAGATAAAAAATATGGTGCATATATACCATGATATACTATATGGTCATAATAAAAAAGTAAAATCATGTCCTTTGCAGCAATATGGATGAAGCTGGAGGCCATAATTCTAAGCAAAGCAATGCAGAAACAGAAAACCCACTTCCATATGTTCTCACTTATAAGCGGGAGCTAAACACTGAGCACACATAGACATGAACGTGGAAACAGCAGATGCTGTGGACTACCTGAGGGGTGAGGGAGGGAGTGGGGCATGGTTTGAAAAACTACCTATTTAGGACTAGGTTCACTACTTGGGTGCAATATACCCATGTAACGAACCTGCACATGTACCCTCTATATCTAACATAAAAGTTGAAATTAAAAATAACCAACTAAATAAGTAAAATGCAGATTTCCCACTGGCGGTATTCTGAATGCACATTACCTATTACAGTGTAATATGGGACCAATTTGTTCCCAATGATGTAAATATCTCCTCCTGTGTGTTTTCCTCATCCCCATCCCCTCTTGGGGAACTCACGAATGTGAACCATCCAGTTATCATATTTGTTCAAAGGAAGAAAGCAGGGAAATGAAGGTCTCAGTCAGAACACATGCAGTTATTGTTTTATTCTTATTCTCTTGTGTTGTTTACAGTGTCTCTCACAAAAGAAGTACTCCATCTGGCAGGGGATGTGACTAGCGACTCATTGGGCCAGCGACAACCGCAAAAGAATCTAGGCATTAGAATGAACTACTGGAACCTGAGTCAAAGACCTGTTAGTGATAGTTTGCCCATTTCCTGGCCTCTAGTTGCTCGAATGGGGTAAGAGAGGGCAATATTAAATGATTGTGTATTGAGATGGAGACGTGGAAGATCTGGCCCTGACGGAGGATCGGAGGGAGGAGGCAGGGTGAAAGCCCGGTTTTATGCCTCTTGTGCTAGGGACCACATTGAGAGACAGGGTGGGAAAAGATGCATCAATAAGGAAATGTGGGCAGTGTTGAAGTGGGACCCAGCTGTGGACAGGGAGGAGGGACAGGGTGCTGAACACGCCTGAGAGGATTCTTCCAGATGGCAAGGGTGGGGAAAGGGATGGGTGGATGCATTCATTCTGTCCACTCCTTCTTAATCGACAGGTTCCACTCCCAGCTGAGGTGGTCGTGCTTGTCATCGTCGGTGAAGAAGGACTTGTTGTGGTACGTGCCTCGGGCCAGCATGCCCTTGGGAGCCTCCTCAACTGGAGTGAGGAACTCATACTCTTCGGGCCGAGGCCCATAGCTGCCAACCATAAATGTTGCTTTATCCACTAGGATGAAAGAAGAGTTCATTAGGGTAAGAGCCTGACAGAGGAAAAACACACACTGCAAACCGGAGAATCTGGAGTACAGCCTACAGTGATTCAAGCCAAGAGCAATAGTTTCCAAGCCTAAATAAACATGAGATTTACCTGAGGCATCTCTTTTTTAAATTTTTTTATTATTATTTTTTTAAGACGGAGTTTTGCTCCTGTTGTCTAGGCTGGAGTGCAGAGGCACAATCTCGGCTCACCGCAACCTCCGCCTCCTGGGTTCAAGTGATTCTCCTGCCTCAACCTCCCGAGTAGCTGGCATTACAGGCATGCACCGCCATGCTTGGCTAATTTTGTATTTCCAGTAGGGATGGAGTTTCTCCATGTTGGTCAGGCTGGTCTCGAACTCCCACCTCAGGTGATCTGCCTGCCTTGGCTTCCCAAAGTTCTGGGATTACAGGTGTGAGCCACCGCACCTGGCCTTGAGGCATCTTTTTAAAAAAATGATTCTTTAAACATTGTTTAAGTTGGAGTGCCTTTTAATAATAGTTTCCTTTGTCCTACTTCCAAAGGCTATGGTTCAGTAACCTTCTGTGGGTCCCAAGGCTCAGTGTTTTTAAAAAACTACACAGTTGATTCTGAAGTAAAGTTGGGGAACCAGTGCCCTAAATCAATGGGGATTAAGCCTGTTTTTTTTTTTTTTTTTTTTAATGGAGATATAGCAGACTACACCATTTAAACAACTCAGACAAATTGAGACCGCAGTTCTGATCTCAGTCCTGCAATGGCCTAAGTCATTTTTGAGCCTCCATTTCTTTGTGTGTATGATGGACTTTGAGGATCTTCTATCTACAAACTATCATTCTATGAGCATATCAGTTGGGGGAGATAAAGTAACAGATGGTGATCAGAATTCATGGATAGAATAATTGGATGGAACAAGAACAGCAGTAAGTTGGTAAAAAAAAAAAAAGTGAAAAACTAGGACAAATGGCGAAAATAGCCAATCAAGTTGATTTGCAGGTGAACTGGAATATATATTAAGAATAGTTGGGCATTGAAAAGCATACATAGGCAGATAGGTGGCATATAGTTGGCTAAGTGTTATTAATAAGTTTGAAAATACAGCTGCAGACATGTCACTGTCCTTTTGTTGAAATGAGGTCATATGGGCTTTGTGCCCAAAGGAAAATAGGAAATTAAACTTTTTTTTTTTCATGAGACTAGGTATTGGAAAGGTCAATCAATATCTTTCAGGTCAATGGTCTTCTCTGGGATTTGAGAAATTGACTGGTCCTCTATGTCATACAAATTTATCAGATAATTTCTCCCCTATCTTGCTTATTAATTTGGTGGAAACTGAGACATGCTTTGCTGTTTCTCGCCTCTGGAGAGGACAGACCCTCAGGTAGAAAGAAACTGTAAAGTGCCTCCATCACCTTCCTGCCTCTCATTTCTCTCTGCCCATATTAATGAAAGAAAATTGAAGGCAGGTTCCCAAGGTATGTCAAGAAGAATTGCAGATTAAGTAATATTGCCATGTTATTTTAATTAGACAGGCCTTTTCAATCCTAGAAAGTATTTTTTTTTTCTATTTCTTTGTTAGAAAACTGAGCATTGCCTGCCCCTTCCCTCCAATGCCACCCCACCTGCTCCCACTCCAAATACACACACCACCGGGCAAGTTTGTTCTTTCTTGGGTTTCTCTGACACTTGGTCTTTGTACCTGTGAACTGTTTTTTTTTTTTTTTTCTCTTCTTACTTTGTAGAATATTTTTATATACTTTATTTCCTTCAAACCTATCTTGGTGACTCTTCTTCTTTATGAGTGATAATGTTGAATCCAAAAAGCTGATTGCTGAAGGTCAGCAGCTGATGCAGTCTAAATGAGGTCCCCTGAGCCCTGGACTTGTCAATGTCTAGAGCAGAGGTGTATTTGTGCCTTTTCCTAGGGCCAGCATCCACAGCTTTTATCATATTCTCATCTGAGTCTATAGCTAAAAATTGCTAATAACCAGAAGTTAAAGTATCAATGAGAAGCCGTTTGGGACAGTGTGGCAATGTGGGTTCCCTTACCTTTCACTCCAGTGCGGTAGGTGTGCTGAACATATTTCAGGCCTGACACAATATCCCTGTTCACCTGCAGATGGGAAGGAACCAAGCTGTTCAGATTAAGAGGGTCTTTCATTTTTTCTCATCCTTCATGCTGATCCTGCCTAGCTAAATCTTCTCTGAAAATGAAAAAACTAAAGATTTAGTTTAGAATAGGCGTTTCTATAATTATTTAGCATGGCTGTGAAGCAAAGATTAGAGAGGGGAAATCATAAAACGCAACATTGCCAAACTGGTTTAATTTTCGAACATTTTGACTTTTACCGTTTAGGGAGAGAGGAGTGGTTCATATTGTCCCAACATTCTTCATTGTATTTCTCCTTTCTCAATGGTCCCAAGAATGGCCTTGAGCTTTCCCTCTCCAATACTAGTGACCAGGAGACCATCCTTGTCTTAGTAAAAGTTATGAAGGTATCAGTAGAGCACATTATGTAAATATCTAAAAACTACAACCTCAGAGATGATCCACCTACCATATAAAAAACAAATAACAAGGAGGAAAGCTGTAATGGAAAACTCATGTCTAGAAGATGGCTGTGCCTGCAATATAACTGAAATAGTCGGTGAAATTCACTTGTATCTGGCAAATATTTTGGATGTCTGTCATTTTCAGACGTTGTCTGAGATCTTGCTATTTTCCCAAGCCTTTCAAAGAAAATTCAGTAACGCAGAATGAAAATGTAGACAGCCGAAGAACTTTGTTTTTCCATGATTCATTTCACCTGGGACTAACCTGGGTTGTCTGTTAATTTTACACAGTGGTTATGTCTATACAAACAAATTAAAGTGGACATTGCATCATTAGCTGAAGGGCTTGGTTATCTGTTCACCAATGTGAAGAATTAAAGCATCTTCAAATAATTTTTCTTCAACAATAATTATAGCTGGCCTTTTGTGTTGGACACAAATAGTTAAACCAATCAACTAGTGCTATCTTTTGTTTTGTTGGCAGGGAGGTGGCAGAGCAGTGAACACTGCCAGCTTAGATTCTTGACTGTCACAGGGTAAATCTGTAATATAAATCTATGAAGAGCTGTCAGAAAAAAAAAAAAAATTAGCATCATCAAAGAGACTGTGATAAAAAATAAAGCCCAGACTTTCTAATTACTCTGAGTCTCAAATGTAGCTCATAGGAATAGGGAAAATAAATGCATCTTTCTAGATGTCCCCAGCTTATCTCTTTCACCTAGTGGGAGAAAGACCTAAGAAGAAGAATTATATTGGTGTAGCAATAAGGACTTCAAGAAAAAGAGCCTACCATCTCACCAGCACTCTACAGTGGGTCCACTTAATATAAATACATTTGGGGTGGGTGAAATAAAACTGTGAATATTCATAGAATCCTCTTCTTCTGGCCACGTCCCCATCCCTATTGTGTCTCCCACTCCAGGGAGAAGCAGCCTTGGTGTTGTGAATCAAAGTGAGAGCTGTAGAAGTCAGAGATACCACATTTCCTTAGGAGATAGGAAAAAGGTTGGGGAGAACCTAAAAGAACAACCCTAGGCCAGGTTTTTAGAAAGTGCTAAGAAGTTTGGGAGGAGAAAAAGAACATTGAGTGCAACTAACAGAGATCGTGAAAGAGGACTTTAGCAGGTGTTACTGGTGTTATAAATGCAAACTTTCTTGGACATTTTTCAGGAGACTTCAATGAAGATTTAAGTTGTTTTTCAAGGATTTTCACCTTTAACCTGGCATTTCTTCTAATTGTAGCACCATGCTGGGAGAAGACACAGGATGGTTCAACTTTATGTAGGTTCCTCAGAGAGCTGTCAAACCTCCGAATTAAAGAGTACTCAAAAGCCCCTTTCTGTGGCCTACTCCTGCATCATCCTAATGTGTAAACCTGACCACACAGACCCACATACCACATTCCTCCTCTGCCTTCCCACCCAGAAGAGAATGCCCTGTTCCAGAGTTTTCTGTCTCATCTTATTCACATCAAAATTTACCTGTCACATTTCATTTGAGAAAAACCGATTTACCAAATAGACAAATTAATGCAACAGTATCAATGATTAAAAATGAAACTGATGTGCAACCCATTCTAGGCGTATTTTGATATAATGCCTTACCAAACCCTCAGGTGCTTCAATAATGCATGATATGACAGGAAACAAGTAAGTGAACCCTAGTTCAGTGTCCATTATAGAGTAGGTATCCACAAATATTTCCAGGATGAAATTATTTTCAGGCATATTTGTATGGGGTAGGGAGGGGTCATCCATGGACTCTGAATCATATCCTGTACCTTGGGGAAAGAAGCTCCCAGTGTGCAAATAGAGAAAGCAGATGGAGTCTTCCTTGGTGGAGCCCAGGCCCTGGAAACTGAGGCTAAGTGGGAATGAGAGGCCACCAAAGCAAACATAAACCACTAAGTGCAAACACTGCATTTCTAACTTATTTGTTTTCAAAGTCAAGGTTATTTTTCTTGTGATTTTGGCTACTCATTGGGACATACGGTTATTTACTAGATGTCAGTTTATTTCTTATTTAGTTTCCTCTTTCCTGGTTACCTGTTCCACAACTATAATTGTAATTTCCAGTTCTTTAGCAAAGATCACACACCCTGGATTTTTATAATCCTTGAGCAATTAGAGCTGAGGCCCTCTCTGTTCCATTTTCTTTTCCTATTGGTTGATTCACTTATTTGTCCACTTTTCAATATATATTCCTGAACTATCTGCTATTTACAAAGTTTTGTGTGAAATATTGGAAACAGGGATGTACAATTTTACCCTAGATTGAGGTGCTTATGTTGTATGAAGGAGAAATGACACAGGTGGTACAACACAAAGTAGCATGTGCCTTGTGGATGTATTTGGAGTTCACAGACAGAGGGATCCCATTGGCTTAAGCGATAATCAAGAGTTTAAGAAGTCCTGGCTAGGAAAAGGCATGAAGCAAGGGTGGGTATCAACAGGTAGCCCTCAGGGCTAGGAAGAGAACATTCCAGACTTGGCTTGGGGGTATTGGGGGAGAAACAAATAAAAGGTACCTCAACATGATCATGCAAGAAATTTAGTCACTGATTAAAGAAAAGATTTAACGTTACAAAAGCACACAAGGCAGGATACTTACTTTGAAGTGAATTTTGACTCTATATTCAGAACCTTCCTTTAGCACAATGGTTTCTTTTTTGAGGGCTTCCAGATCTCCTGTAGAGGAAGATTTAGAGAGAGTTTATCCTTAAAAGCAGATATGCAAGTTAATAAATGACTTTTAAGCCCTGGAGAAATTAGTTGGGCCTACCAGCACAACATGGTTCATAGGGCCCTCAATTCACAGAGTATTTGAGTTTAGTCCTGCGCGTGCATGTGCACACAAGCGCACACACACACATGCGTGCACACACACACACGCACACACACACGTAATGCCTGAAATCTTACAGCTCTGTTAGGAAAAACATTAGAGTTTCCCTGCCCCCAAGTTTGATGACAATGCTAAAAATATACAAGACATTACCAGTAATGAGTTGTGAAGATAAATCTTTTTTTGGTCAATTTGTTCTCTCATTGAGAATTATATTACTGGTCAAATGAAGAGGTTATTAAAGAATATACCCCTACCCCTCAAATAAAAAATACGATAAAAATATTATTTAGGAGTGTCAGCTATTTGTTTTTATAGATCTGGTGATGTTTGTGGCATTTTCTAGTTTTTAAAATTCTACTTGTTTTTATTCATCATTTTAAATAAATATTCACCTTTGTGTTTACTCTTGTATTTTCATTTGCAATATCATACTATTTTTCTTAAGGAATATCACTGAAGTTATAAAAGCTTCAGATTCCATACAACCAGGATCTGTCCCTAATTCCTGTACCCTGATTAAGGAAGTAATCGCTCTCTATGCTTTTCTTCATGCATAGCAGCTTGCTTGTGACAGAAAACCAAATTTGGTTTTCCTCTGCTGGGAAAGGGGACAGAGATGAAGTTTTCCTTGCAATACCACCAGGCCCTGCTGAACAGAACAGATTTCTTTAGCGCTAATTCAGACCTTATCTTGCAAACTGGCAGCTGCATCTGGTAATATTAGGAAGACTCTGAGTTCTGGTGAGAGAGTGTGAGTTTCTCTCCTGGAGAGATGCGAGCGTGTGGGGGTAGTGAATTCGTGTGTGTGCCTGCTCTAATGATTTCAGTTGAACAGGAAGTGTGCCTTCTCAGCCTCTGATTTCCTCCCTCTGACAAAAAAGCCCATATAAGGTAAAGACTGGCTATGTCCTGTGAGAGGGGAACTACTCTGCTGCTAGCTGAGCCTACTGTTCTAGACTTATGCTTTGTCTGTCCCACAACAGTACAATTTTTTCATTTGGTAACTATTTTTTTTCCCCACTAAAAACTTGCCTTTGATGCCCCCAATCTCCTGGCTTCGTGATTCTCCTCTCTTTCCCCTCTGATGCCCATTTCCTCCACAATAACCCCCTTCCCAGTCTCTGTCCTTCTCCTCAAGCCCTAAGTCTCAGGGAAAGACTTGACCCTTAGTTACAAAAAGGTGAAAGAAAATAACAACATCTTAATTTGTACGCCTTTAGTAAGGGACGTTGTTTATTTAACAAGAATCAGAGTTTCAAGCTAAAACAATTCAATCTACATCAGTGGAATTTCTAGCATAATTCAGGATTGCTTCTCACCTTCCGGTAAGTTTTGTAAAGCTGATAAAAGATCAATACTTTGATGTTCAGACTATATAAACCTTACAATTTCAGAAGCACACAATTTGTTTCTGAATATTTCCATCAGCAGTGTTTATTGCATAAATAACAATTCTCAGTTTACTATCATGTGGAGAGAAAAATCTGTAACTATATCAAATGTGTATGCCTGCACTCTCTTCAATTAAATAGAGATAAAGATTGGACTTTTCATGAAATATGGTAAATACTGGGCACTCTAAGAGCAATGATTTGTTAACTGGTCCTAGCATATATACCTCTCTGATTCGCCAGTTTTTTTCTTTTTGTTGGAACAGGAGACAGAGACCAAGTTTTCTTTGTGATATCTTAGGCCCCCTCTGAACAGTACAGATGTGTCTACATACCAGTAAGGTCCATGGTGATTGGTCCTGGGGCACTCGCACAAACCAGGGTGAGCCGGGTGACAACGACATTGGGGGCTTTCGGATCTGCAGGATCAAAAGGGAGTGTAAGTACCAAGAAGAGACACGTGTGTAGTGGGTGTGTGCATTTGTATTGCTCTAATTATTGACATCCAACATTTCCTGAGTGGCTATGGGTCAGGTACTCTGCTAACTGGGCACTGCCCATTTATATCTCCGGGCCATGTCTTGTTCTGCTATGGTGTGTGTGGAAGAGATGAATGGTTAGGTAGTTACTGAGAAAGAGAAAAAAGAAGAAAGAGAGAAAATGGAGAGAGGGAAATACAATTCTAAGTGGTAGTCTGGAATTCTTTCTAAATCCCTGCTGTGTGTTATGTGTGCCTCTCTCACGGCTGACTTGCATCTTATCTCTTAAGAAGACTTAATTACACAGTTCATAACTTTAATCAGCACATACAAATTGTGCCTTGCTCACTTATTCCTGGAAGCAGTTGGTCCTCTTCCCTTTGCTGCTGCTCCTGAGCAGCCGAAATGTCTTCTTTCTTCTCAGGGACCTTCCACCCACCCTGCTCTCTGTACACACATACCTGTTACCACAGGACCATCTCCCAGCAGCGTTTTCTTGTACTTAGTTAGACTCTCATCATCTTTGTCCATTTCCTGCAGCTCTTTCAGGGACTTCTGCGGTGGAGGCTTGTAATTGAGCTTGTTGTCCAGCTCATCATCGTCATCCTCTTCCACATGTGGCTCTGGGGCTTTTTCAGTCATTTTGATCTATTTCTGGGAGAGAGAATGACCGTCCATTAGTCAGAAGTCATGGATATAGAAGATGTTTCTGGGGTTGCTGTTAGCAGCCTCCTTACCCTCATGGACTTCTGTGATCATCAGTCACTTTCCTGATTTTTTTTCCTAATTCAATCTCATTCAATTCTACGAAATAATAATCGAATGTATTCTAGTCATTTCTCTGACCTGCCTGAATTTCTCTGTGCTCATTGTAGTATCTTCTATTCATTGAACAAAACTGACAAGAAAGAAATCACTCATATGTGAATAACATACTATGAGTGAAGCAACATGGCACAAAGACTCCTGAACAAATGAAGCAAAAGCCCAGTCAAAAAGCTGTAGGAGTTATCGCAGTCCTCCAAATCCAGCCAGCCTGGCTAGCATCAAAACCTGCAGCATGCACAGTCTGAGTGATAATGGTGGAGAGAGGCAGGAGAGAGAGGAGAGAGGTGGAGTACTTGCCAAAGAAATGGTTGGCTTCTCCCCATTAATGGAATCTATCTCTGAACTCCAGCAATGCCTCAAAGGTGACTCATGAGGAACCATTGACCTTTATGATACCTGCCCCAGGTGCCTGCATGGTTCACACCCAACACTGCTAATCACCCCTCGAGGGTGGGTACTAGGTTCGTTGTTTTTCTTGAATTCTCCCCCAAACACTTGCATAGTTCTGGCACTTCATAAAACTTCCTTGATTGATATATAAGCTTTTATATCTAAAGATATTCTGCTCTTTTTAAATGCCACAAAAAATAGCAAAAGACACTAAATTCCTCCAGACAAAATTTTAAGTACAAATTTGCCCTTAGCATTTGTCCATCCATTTCCCTTTTCTAGATCCACTTCCCTTTCAGTCTCTCTCTTTCTCCCCTTCCCAGGTTTCCATTGACCCTATAAGGCCCCACGTGGGCATACCCTGGAGTCTGCCTTCATCTCTCATTATCTATATTTACTTGTTTTGTGTTAAAACATTGAGGAGAAATCTAGGCAAGTTATTCACTGGTTAAGGGTTAATGACTGAATAGTAGATTCAAAAATTATTCCTCTTAGAGGATGTACAGTCACAGCTTTTCAGAGCTGAAGTGAACCATTGGGGTTCATGTAATCATTGAGGATATTGAGATCCAGAGTGAAGAGAATTGCCCAGGTTCACACAGCTGGATGAGAGGCAGTATACTCACCAAGAGGAAGAAGTCCCTCTGGGAAGAATTTCAGGCCCTGTGGCTGATAGCCGTAGGAGATGGCTGCCAGGGAGTTATTTGGGCAAGGAGATCGTTTTCTGATTTTCTTGATTCTATTTTGAGGGTAACTCTTTTCCCTGCCTGTGGTTAAAGACTTCATTGCTCCTAAGTGACACAACTATAAGAAGATATCTGTCACATCACATCCTGAGTGGCTCTGCAAACCTTAATAAAGTATCCCAGGAGTGAAGATATCTCTGGCCAAAATCAGTTCTGGTTTTGAGTTTCAATGTCACTATTATCGGCAAGAGGAAGAAAAATAATCTGGAAGTAAAGCCAAATGAGAGCAATTTTAGTGGAACCAAAAAAAAAAAAAAGAGAGAGAGAGAAAGAAAGAAATAATATCCCTTGGCTCATCAAGTCTCTTCCATCTAAATAAGCAGCCAAACATTATGAGCTAGCCTTGACCAACTCTGAAAACAGCATTGCAATGCCCAGGTTCACTTCCTGTACAGGAAGAAAACATGTAGTCCTGTTCCTATGGCAACTCTTGCTTCAGCTGAAGAACCAGCACCACTCAAAGATGAGACTCTAGAGCACAGCAGAATAAACATAGTGACTAATGCAATTCGTATTCCAAACAACACTCAGGGAAAGTGAATGAACTGGTTGGAAAAAATGAAGGATGCAGCGTGTGGATGTTGTAGGTTGTGGGTAGTTTAATGCGAATCATTAAGGGGCAGATGAAGAGCAAGGCAGATAAGACTAATCAGATGAGACAGGGGCCTATCCAGAACGCTGGTGACCCCCGGAGGATGGGGGCCACATAACAAACCTGCTGACCAAGCATCAGAACAACTATTTATAGAGGAAGACATCCCAGCCCCCATGGTCAGGCCTTTCTGAACTATATCACTTGGTTCTAACAAGTCTCCTGATTGAATGAAACCTGACCATCAGATAGTAACATTACATCCAGTCACTGGCTCAAGATGATTTCAGTAACCTCCAGGAAATTGTAACTATGCAGCCTCAAATCTCAATGTTGAAAAGAGAAAGAGAGAGAAAGAGAAAGAGAGCGAGAGAGGGAGAGAGAAGGATTAGGTATAGGACAAGATTTGCCACCTTCTAACTGTGTGACCATCGGCACGTCCATTTATCTAACATCTAGGTCTTGATCTTCTCATTAGTAAATCTGAGGCTTATGTTCTATATTTTTTTGATTCATTGCAAACAGATATAACAATTGTTTCATAAAAAACGAGACATAAATTTATCTAGATATTAAAGAGTGGAGGATACTGTGGGATTTCTGCATAAAATTTTGTTGCAGTCAAAAGGGGGAAATTCAGGGCCACATTAAAATCATTTGGTTTAATTATAGCATAAGAAAAAGGGATATGAGACCAGGTGATCCCAAACTAGCTCATTCTAGAAAGCTGATTAGAAAAAGTAATAATACAGCAAATAAACGACAGGAAGAGCAGTTCTCAGAGAAAGTCTTTTAAAGCAAAATTAGGGTTATGATTATTTGGTGAGCACCCACTGTTTACGAGACACTGTACTTTAGCCAGTTTAAATTGCTCTTCAGAGTAGAGAACAGGCTGGAAGTTGGGCAATCTAACCATACTAAAGGGTCTTCCTGGTTTGGTTGATTTCTTATTTTTTTTTTGGAGATTACAGTTCTCTTTTTAAAAAATCTGATAAACATGGTAATTATCTCAAGGAAAAAAAAACCAGGTAAACCCATGATATTGTGCATATGATCTAGGGGTTTGTGGACCCCTGAAGTCCTTTGTAGACTTATTGGGGTTCAAGATCTCCAGATTAGGAACATAACCTTGAAACTGTGGAAGCATGAAGCAGAGAGTGGCGTGTTACAGAGGAAGCTTGCTTTTTTGCTTTTGCTTGCTCTTTCTCTCTTTCTTTCCCTCCCTCCCTCTCTTTCCCTCCCTCCCTCCCTCTCTCTC
>NW_012104065.1:1371417-1403097 GCF_000951045.1 Mandrillus leucophaeus
CTTCCTCCCTCCCTCCCTCCCTCCTTACGTTTTACTCTGTCACCCAGGCTGGAGGGCAGTGGCTCTATCTTGGCTCACTACGACCTCTGCCTCCTAGAGTCAACCAATTCTCTTGCCTCAGCCTTCCAAGTAGCTGGGACTACAGGCACGTACCACCTGCCTGGCTAATTTTTTTGTTGTTTTGGTAGAGATGGGGTTTCCCCAGGTTGCTCAGGCCGGTCTTGAACACCTGAGCTCAAGAGACCCACCCTCCTTGGCCTCCCAAAGTGCTGGGATTACAGGTGCCTGGCCAGAAGCTTGCTTTTCCTGGAGCTCCACCAGATCATTGACACAACTTGTCTCAAACTGAGAGTCCACCTACTCAAAATGTTGAATATGTTGAAGCAGAAGATATCAGGTGACACCTGTGTCTGAGGGCACATGACCACAAAGCCTGGCAGAGAAACCCAGGTGCACATGGGTGCAGGAAATAGCCCCTTAGGAGAATTCCGTGGTCATTCTGTTTGATTTTGGATAACGATCTCTTCACTGAACTAGGCCTTGTTATGCATGCCTGGGTTTGGATTCTGGCTTTCCTACTAACTAGCTTTTCCCTGTTAACTGAATGTTGCAACCACTGTGGATCTGACTTTCCTCATCTTGGGAGATGAGGGATTAGAGCACATCAACTTTAGATGATTACTTTTCTAAGGCCTCTGCATATTTCTCCTGACCTGCAGTCATGTGTCAGCTAAGTTACCATTCAGTTACCTTATTTCACCTGTGAATATGACAGAATATCTGTCTGTGTTTTGTTATTTAAAATGTATGTGAATCCCCGTGTTAAATGAATAGACATTAGCTGCTCTTGGCACAGAAACAAACAAAGGGTAACTATGTGAGATGATGGATATGTTGATTTGCTTCACTATAGTAACATTTTTACTATCGATGTGTATCCTTAAACATTATGCTGTAAACCTTAAACATATGCAATAGAATTCATCTTTAAAAGGAAATTTAAAAATTAAAAAATAAAATGTATGTGAATCCCCAAAAGATGCTGCATATTTTATTTTATTTTATTTTATTTTATTTTATTTTACTTATTTTTCTCCCAGACATAAAATTATTTTTCTTTCACCGAACAGGTCTTTGCATAATAAAGGGTACCATAATAGTAACAGCAAATTGTTACTGAACACTTACAAGCCAAAAACTCAGTTATTATGGGATAAGTGCTTTGCATGCATTACTTCACTCAGTCATTGCAATGCTGTGCGGTAGGCACAGTCAGTTACATTTTACAAGTGCAAAAACTGAGACATAGAAGAAAATATTAAATGCTTCAATTACACAAGCATTTAAAATTTATTTTCCTAATATCACCCTATAAATAGTGAAAAGAGTAATGGTCTGGATTCTAAAAATGAGACATTCACAATGCATATATTAACAAGAGATTAACATCTGGAATACATAAATACCTCTTATGAATCCATTTCTTAAAAGGTATTTATTATATATATTTAAGGTGTAAAATATGTCTGGGATACATAGATAGTGAAAAGTTTACTATAGTCAAGCAAATTAACGTATCCATCATCTCACCTACTTTTGTGTGTGTGTGGCAAGAGTGCCTAAAATCTACTCTTCAGCAAAAACTCAAGTACAGTAGATATTAAGCATTGTACTGCATTTTTAACATTATCTCTGGGTAACCTCCGTTTCTCCTGAAGCCCCAGCCATAAATGGCGTATATATTTTGACAATGATTTCTCAAATTATCTGTGCGCATATTTAACCACAAACAACAATTTTCTCTTTTTATCCTCCTATCTTATGGATGCGTGTTGAAATGAGAATAGGAATTTTATGAAAATTCTACAGACTGTTTTCCAATCCCATCATCTAAAGGACAACTGATTTTCCTATTGATAATATTGATATTATTGATACAAATTATAATAGTTATCACATGTAGTGCTAAGTGCTTTCTAGAGGATTGTCTATGTAGTTCTCACAATAACTTCGTTGGCATCATCATTCTCTTTTCCAGACTAGGAAACTAAAGTTCAAGTTAAGTAACTTGCCTAAAGAAGACATACCATGTGGTAGGCAGAATTAATGTCTGAGCCCAGGTTGTCTGACTTTTAGGCACTATGCTCTATTGCTTCAGTTGTCTTTAAGAAGTTATAATAAAATTAGAGTTTGTTAGTCATCTTGGGAATCTACCTGGAGCTGCACAAGCAGAGGTCAGTGCTTCTTTGCAAGCTCTGCAGAGACAGCTTTAACAAAGCAGGGAAGTGTCAGATAACGATGTTTCAGCGCAACTCGTGCAAGTTGCTTAACCTCACTGGGCCCCGGTTTCATCCTCTGCAAAATGAAGCCGTGGCATGAAAAGATCTCTGAGGCCCCTTCTTAATTTAATGACTCGAATGCTCCCTAATTTAAAGAAGCTTGTGAAATGAGAAAAGAAAAGAGGAAGTAAAAGAGAGGTTGGGGAGGACTCAGCCCATCAGCATAGAATCTTCTGGATGGACTTTCCTCACCTTCCTCAGCTGCTCATCTCCCATTCTACAAAGGACAGAGTTGGGTTTTGTTTGTTTTTGACTTTGGTCCTTTGCACAGGAAAAATGAAATGGAGAATTAACAACTATATGTTTAACCAGATTAATGTGGGCCCCATTTGTTAGGCCCCAAAGCCCATATTATTTTTTCCCACAGGCTTACTACTCCAGTTTTCTCTATTTTCTGCTTCACAGATGCCCACACAGATTAACTTTCACAGTGGAGCCCTCACATCCCCATGTTGGCTATTCAGCAAAGCACTGGCAAGCATTAGATGTGCTGAGATGGGGACTTAATCTTCTCAGCCTCAATTAAAATGTCAAATTAAATTAGGATGGTTACTCACAGTGTGCATATGACATAGCACAAATCAATGTTTTTGCTTGCAAATTCAGTGAAATTTCCAAGACATTGCAAGTGAATTACACTTAAAAATTTACACCCATGTCAGGATAGAGCATCATCTGTTTCATTAATGCAGCTCTAAATGGACTGAGGACAAGAAAAGGTAGAATTCCTAAGTTTAGATTAAACAAATTACCTGGGTAATTCAGAGAAAGGCGACTTTCATGTCTCATAGAACATAGATTGAGTTAGATGCACCAGGGATTCAAAACTAGGCTCTGCATTATTACAGGACTCAAGCAAGCTGCTAATTTCACTGAGCCTCAATTTTACCACCAGTAAAATGGGGATGTTCTTCTTTATGGGAATGAAAGATTGGAGAAGACATGTGAAAAATTATAGGACTATACTGGTCAAGAATAGATGTTCCATGAATATTTGTTCTCTTCTTCTTCTTCCTTCCCTGCCCTGATGTGGTCTGTTTTGCCACAAGGCTTCAGTGAAGCTAGCTAACTGCTTCCACACCAAATGCTTTTCCCTGGATGGGAGCTGACTCTGTCCCCACTCCTTCCTCCTTAAAAATAGATTTTTGTCTTTGAGGAGTATTAAAGAGACAAGCAGTTCTGGGGAGTTGCAAGGATTGTTTAAAAACTGAATCACCCTAAAATGAGACTATATTATATTTCTTTTAAAAATTTCCATGTAAACAATTTAATTTTAGATTTTATTTATTGCTCCCTTTCTTCATTGAAGCCAGAGGTCACTCTGTGAATGATGAGAAATGTCAGTGAACACAGGCACAGCTAATTAAGAGAATTCCCTCTGGCTCTGGAGCAAAATACCATGGAGACTTAATTCACGGCCCAAAGCTGGATCTGCAAAATTGTGCTAGATTATGCATCTAGACACACAGGCCATGGGTATTCGCGTATTAGGTAGAAGAGATAGAGATGAGAGAGAAAGAAGGAAGTGGGGGAAGAGAGAGAGGAGAGAAAGAGGAGAAAGAGGCGAGAGAGAGGAGAGAGAAAGAAGTGGGGGAAGAGAGAGGAGAGAAAGAGAAGAAAGAGGAGAGAGAGAGGAGGGAGAAGGGAGAAAGAGAAAGAGGGGAGAGACAGAGAAATGTGGAAGTACCAGAAGTAGGGGATTTCTATCAGAGAAGTTCCTATGTGAGCATCAGCATTCTCTGTAACTCCTGTTATCTCCACTTTCCCTGCTGACTAGGATATGTCTGACTTCCCCCAAAATGGGCTGTGGGTCTAGCGCAGGTCTGGAGCCACCTCTAAAACACTGGTGACATTTCAGAGGTAGTCAAGGATTTGAATGTGCTGTGCTGCTTGCCTGGCGATTTGGCGTATTATGGGATTGCAAGTTTGTCTCTCAGGACACCAGAAGCCTTCTTGGTTAGGGATTCCACCCTCTCCCCACCGCCCCTGTCCCTGGTGACATGGAGGAATCCATACTCCCCACTTTGCGGTGCTGCTTTCTACCACCTCAGCCCCATGAAGGACTATGAAAACTTCAAAACTGGATGGGAAAAACCAAAGACAAGATTATTTTGTAAGAGACAATAAATATTGTGATCAGTCCAGAGAACAGCTCAAATTAGTAGAAATGTAATTTCTTACCATTTCTCTTTGTGAGAGAAACAACTTATTATGTCTTGCCTGTGCATTCATAGCATGTTTTTCTAACCCACATTCGCATGCACAAAGAGAGAGAACTCAAGAGATCCAGTGAGCTTTGCTGAGTGCCCAATGTGTGAAGTCATGCCATACAAATATTATTTTAAATAATCCTCAAAGAAAACTGTGCATTAAGGAAGCCATTGCCTTTGGCATCTCAATATATTCACAAAAGTTTTAAATTAGCATGAAAAGTTAGACAGAAGTGAGAGAGAATTTTTTATGACCATTTGTGCTAAGATTATCAGGCTCTTTAAGAAAGCCCAAGTGAATTTTTACCCGTGGTAAAATGCACTCTCTGGCTGAGGACACCAGAGAGTAACACGACACAGAGTGATTCAGGATGTGCTTATTGCACGGCTAAATGTTGCTGGCGTTTCATGGGCAACATGAGACTCATCTCTGGGTATGCCAGTGTAGACTTGAATACAGGATCCCAGGCAACAATAACACAAACCAGGAATAAGGACTCTTAAAATGTGAAATTGGAGAAAATTTCTTCCATGTGATTCTTCCTAAGAATGTGGGAGGATCACCTGAGCCTCAGGAGGTTGAGGCTGCAGTGAACTGTGTTCATGCCCCTGCACTTCAGCTTGGGTGATAGAGCGAGACCTGTCTCAAGAAAAATAGTAATAGGTCATGCATTGTGGCTCGTGCCTTTAATCCCAGGACTTTAGGAGGCCAAGGCAGGCAGATTGCTTGAGCCCAGGAATTCGAGACCAGCCTTGGCGACATGGAGACACCCCGTCTCTACTAAAAATGGTAAAATTAGCCAGCGTGGTGACGCGCACCTATAGTCCCAGCTACTCGGGAGGTTGAGGTGGGAGAATCACCTGAGCCTCCTGAGTAGCTAGGACTACAGGCACGCACCACCAAGCCCTGTGAATTGCAATTCAGAGGCATTGTGGCTATTGATCCTTTTTGTATCCATATGTAATTTTAGTCAAATTATTGAACACTTCTGCATTCTTCTCAGGAACAAAATTTGAAAGTTTCTATCACCAGGCCTGACACATAGAAGGCACTCAACAAATGTTGGTTCTCTTTTTCTAGCTGCATAATTTCGACTCCCCAGGGCTTCTCTTTTCCTGCTAGCTGATGTTTGTCATGTACTGTGCTCCCCCAAATGAGCTCAGACCCACATCTTTCCCTCAGAATGACTTTGTGGTGCTGAGCGTCTACTGAAAACAGAACCTTGATGTTGCTCAGAGCCTACTTCCCTAGCGACAAACTCATGCTCTCTCTCCAAAGCAAGGAAGGACCAAATTCCAGTTGAGGCCTGAAAAATGCTTGCCTGTTTCTGTTCAGTGACAGCATGGCTAGTCCTCACGTTTTGCATCTGTGAAGCATGGATGGAGAAAGAACTGTTCTTCTCTTGGAATTTCCCACATCTCACAAAAGAGTAAGATGCTTTTGTTACTCAGCTTGTGCTATATCTGGTTTGGGAGGGAATATATTATTACAAATTTAAAAAAACACAAAGCCAATGGCAAGATTCACGATGCCTGCTAGGGACTGAACTTCTGCCCCTGTCTCCCTGGACCAAGAGACTGACATGGTCCTCTTGATCTCCCTTGCCTGACTGTCCCTGCAGTGAGGATCGCCAGGCCAACCTTGACTCCAGTGGCTCTAGGTCTCTGTGTGAAGGGGTGACCACGAGCCCTCTGGGTGAGAGCAGTCTGCCTTTCCCCACTCTGGATCAAGAACTGCCCAGGGCTTATCAGACCCACACCCCAAGTTACCATAGGTCTAGAGTTTAATTATAGATTATGTTTATGAAACATGCTGGCTGAGAAGTCCTCTAAAAGGGAATAAAGTATTTCAGGTCATACCTAAAGAACTTCTCCTAATGGTGGCTGAAATTCAGACCTTGACATTTTGAAGGCCCAGTGATCAGCTGTCCTAGCTGGGCCTCCTTGAATTTTTCTAAAACCTGTCTCTTAATATGTGATTTGGTGTTTTCCATGTTTGCTTTTAGTTATCTCATATGTAAAGGGCTATTATGATTACTAATATTTTTATTTTTTGAGCCAGAGTTTTGCTCTTGTTGCCCAGGCTGGAGTGCAATGGTGTGATCTTGGCTCACTGTAACCTCCGCCTCCTGGGTTCAAGCGATTCTCCTGCCTCAGCCTCCCAAGTAACTGGGATTACAGGAATGCACCACCACACCCAGCTAATTTTGCATTTTTAGTAGAGACCGGGTTTCACCATGCTGGTCAAGCTGGTCTTGAACTCCTGACCTCAGGTGATCCACTCGCCTCGGCCTCCCAAAGTGCTGGGATTACAGGCGTGAGCCACCACGCTCAGCCCTATTATTATTTTTGACAACAACAGCAACAATCTTTCTGCCTATCCGACTGCAGGAATTTAATACACAGTCTTTTGTCAGTGGTAGAAATTCTATCACTGTATGACTCATGAGTACATAACCATGTGCTATACCATACTTCCTCTTGGAGGGCTAAATTCCCTGCACTCTAAGGGAGGATTTCATTATGCGTTTCTCTTGTATCACCAGAAAATTCTTTAGTGGAAGACAGTTTAATATTTGATAGCTTTGAACTTTTTTTTTCTCTCTTTCAACCAGTCTTTTTACATTGCCTGCTTAAAAACAGGAAACCACATATCTCCACCCCAGCACAACTCACCATCTACCAGCACAGACCGTATCAGTTTATATCTACAGTCTTTTTCTTCCGAGCCTGGCCAGGTGCCTGCTCCTACTTTGCAGGAAACCCCTCCAGGCACTCCCAGTGGTGTTCTCAGAGCCCTTCTCCAGAATATTCAGGATCGCACCTCCCGGGCTGCAGCGCACCCTGTACCCTCCTTCTTTGAGCCTCCTCCCCTGAGTCACTGCTACCCTTCCCTGCTCTAACTTCCCCTTCTCTGCAGCCTCCTTAGCAACTTCTTATCATAAAGTTTGTTTTAAAGCAGAACCGCCCGTCTAAAAAAATAATAAACTGTCCAGGGCTGTAGCCCCGTCGAGAGGTTTCCGACTTTGCTCTGCGCCCACCTGAAGCCTCCCCAGCCCGAGGTATTTGAACTTACATTCAGGGCTTCACGTCTCTGTCCGGGGTGCCTCTGTCTCTCAACTCTGACTTCTGAGTGCTGGCAGTTAGAACAGGAAGGAAGTTAATGAGAAAAAAAAAATTGCTTTAGACCTACTTGAAGAGGAAACCCTGGGCTGTCTCAAATCCTGTTCCTTTGCACTGCCTATCTCTTGATCAGCCAACTTGAGCAGCATTCTTGTCAATTAATGGCACATGTGCGAGCATGACAGCCCGTGTGACGTGGAGATGCATGAATGTACACGCAAGATTGTGGAGCCTATAGCTATGGGTATTATGAATAATTGTGAGGGTATGTCTGATAATCAGGTCATTTCAGTGCATAAGCCTACGGAGGCAAGGAGCCTGAAACCAGTAGCAATAAATTCACATGGGCTCTACTTTGTACCTCTCACTTCTGTTCTCACTGGGTACCCGCCAGCTTCATTATCAACCAATATGTTGAAAGTTTGCTGGCAGTGAATGTAGAGTGTTAAGAAATTATGATTGTTAACGGCATGTACTTGGTCCTAAATTTAAAAATGTGTCCTTAAACAGATTTTGGGAGTTTTGTTGGTTATAATTTCAAGATGTAGCTTCGTATTGCACTACAAACAATCAAATATTGTTTCTAATAGTTTTTGCTGATTTTTCTTCAAATGAAACAAGCAAGCGAAAGTACTATCTTTGATGAAACCTAGGAAATTGCAAAAGGAAGTAAAACTTCATTAATTCATAGTCTTCTAACTCAGAATTTGTGACAATTTAACAAGCGCTAAAATAGACTTTGTACCATATTTGAGGAAATGGTTTATGAAGTAATTTAAATGGGAACAAGTCTCGGAGGCCATGTTTAAATCATCTGAGGAACAGTTTTTAAGCAGCCAAGTCACATTTGTGCTGTCTATTCCAGGAGCTGTTAACAATAATACATGCTTATTTAGGTTAATATTTCAATATTCAGTATTTACACTACATCAATATATTTAGAACTGACTAAGCACACAAATTTGGAGAAACTGACATTTATTTTGTTTTCACCTAAATGTACTGCATCTTCTTCATCTCCCTTTGTAAATTGATACCACAGGGTTTGCCTTCTCCTTAGAGTCAATGAAATCAAAATAATCAAGGGGCGGGGTGGTAGTCATTTCATGCGAGAAAAGAGATTAGCCTAGAAAAATATGAAAAGAAAAATAGTATATAATTAAAATGAGCAAAAATACTAAAAACCTAATACCACTTCATTTTATAAATTTTAAAGTAATATAGACACAATATAGCCCTTGAAACAATGTAGATAACTTTATTGTAAAAACAAAGCAAACCCGAACTTACACAGAAGGCAGTACATTCTATAGCTCTGCACCCTCAAGAGGGGACACATTTATTCATTCCATAATATTTACCGAGCACCTCTTTTCTTCCAAGTACTGTTCTAGTTCCCTTGTGCAGCAATGGACCGCAGGCGACATCTCTGCTGCCCTGGGGAACTTATGTTCTACCGAGGAGACAATGAAAGTAACATAGGCAGAATACATTAATTGTAACAAGAAATATTTAAAAGTCAAAAATGGTAAATTCATGGCCTATATCCCACCACTCATTTTTCATGCTATTAGGGAACACCTCACTAGGCAAACCTGGCTTTCTCCCCCACCCCCTACCACGAGCCCAGTGTATATTGGAGGGTACGGAAGCACCCCTTTCCAGAAAAATCTGTGAAATCAATACGTATTTTACAGATTTTATTATAGATCAATGTATGTATTGGAGGATGAGAGAGCATTCATAATTTTAGGAAGTTCTAAAAGGAGTCTAATTATCAAAAAATACTTAATAATTCCTGGTCATATGCAAGGACCCATGGAAAGGTACAGAAATAAACAAGACACAGTCCTAGACCTCAAGTAGCTGAAAGATGTAATGGGGAAGGCAGAAGTAAACAAATTTGTGTGTGTGTGTGTGAGCATAGGAAAAGAAGAAACACATGGTGTATTTTGAGAGTACATGTAAGGACACCAAGGGAGGCTTCCTGGAGGAAGTGACCACTGTGCTCAGTTAAGAGGGAGAGTACATGTTGAGTAGTTGACGTGCGAAGGGTTGGGAGTGGAAGAGAAGGCACTTGAGGTAGAGGAGAAACATGAGCAGCAACATGGCCATGGCTTCCCAAAATGATGTGGGATACGCAGGGTATTATAAGGAAGCAGCTCAAGATTGTTGGAATGTAAAGTGGAAGTTACGTGGGAATGGGAAATGTACCTGGAGCAGGGCAGGCACAGGGTTCAGATCACCATGGACCTCTTACACCATGTTAATAAGGACCATGGCCTAGATCGTATCAGTGATGGAGAACCGTTGAAAGTAAAGGATGGATATGATCAGTTTTGCATTTCACTAGTTTATTCTGGCAAACTGATGTGGTTGACTTGATGTGAATAAAATCTATTAGGAGACTGTTTAGTCTTGAAGTAGAACATTCACAATGAGATAGACAAAAATGGTGAGATTTGAGAAATATTTAGGTGAAATTGGCATGCCCTGGTAATTGGTGGGATGTGAAGGATGTGGATGAGGAGGAATGTGGAATCAGGAAGGACTTCTGGATTTTTTTGCTAGAATGACTGGGTCCTTCGGGGTACCACCAAGTGAGATAGATAATACAAAAGAAGAAATAGATGTATTAGGAGAAATAAGGACATATGTTTGGACATGTCTTGTCCTGAGTTTGAAAAAAAATCGTGTCATTTGTTGGAGATGATTTCTGAAAGATAGTGAAATATATAAGCCTGAATTTATGTATCATCCATTACATGGATAGTAATCCATATTATCCATTACATGGATAGTAATTTAAACCAGGTCACCCAAAGTGTGGCCTGTGTACCAGCAGACCACCATCACCTAGGAACTCCTTAGAAATGCAAAGTCTCTGACCAAACCTCCTACATCAGAATCTCTCCCCGGGGTTGAACCTGGAAATCTATGTTTTAAAAAGCTCTGCAGGTAAACTGTGAGGTTTTAGAAACACTGGTTTAAACCATGTAAGTGATGGGATCACCCAGAAGGAGTGTAAAAAGAGAAGTTGGCCAAGCATGAGGGAAATCCTGTTAGCTTCACTTTTAGTGAGTAACCTGCTGACAACTTCTTACCTCCTCCTTGGTTAGCACCCTAGCCTACCATCATTGTGCCTCTACTGGACTTTTACAGCATTCTCTTTATATGTTTTCTATTTCCATAATAGTCTCATTTACCCTTTATTCTCATAACAGAGTAAAAAGCATGCTCATGATTACATCATTCCTTGGTTTTCAGACCTCTAGGGATCTTTCATCCACTTAAAATAAAATAGAATTCTATTTTCACCCATAGCTGAAAGTTGGCTTATTTTAGTAGCCATCTTCCAAGGCAGCCTCCAGTGATCCTGGTATTCAACCCTGATCACATTGTATCAAGATTACTCTGTGTGGCTAATAGAATATGGCAGAAATGATGGCATGTTGCTTCCAAGGCTGTTAGACATTGTATCTTTTCTCTTGATTTCTCTTAGATCATTCATTCTGTGGGAAGCAGGGCTCCATGTCATAAGGACACTCAAGCCCCCTGTGGAGCAGTCCATGTGGTGAGGACCAAAAGCTGTCTAAATGAACCATCACGGAAATGAAGGTTTCAGCTCCAGATGACGACAGTCCTGACTGACAGCATGACTGTAACCTCATGGAAGATGTGAGCAGGAACCAGCCAGCTATGCCACTCCTGATTGACCCATAGAAACTGTGAGAGATAGGAAATATCTATTGTTATGGGCTGCTAAATTTGGGGGTAATTTGTCATGTAGCACTAGAATTCTAACATACTCATGATCTAGCCACTTGCAATCCTCCAGACTCATCTGCTAACGCTTAGCCATTGTTTCTTCCATTCCAGATCTTGCCCCTCTTGCTAATCCTTTCATGAGAAACAGGTTCCCATTTTAGAGATGATTCTCTTTGCAGAAATGTTCTTCCTTTAAATAATCATACCTGATTCATTTCTTTCTTTATTCAGATCTCTGCTCATATGTCAGTTTCTCAGAGGGGTCTTTTTAAACTAGCATATTTAAAATAGTGCCTCTATTTCATCATTCTGCTTTATTTTTATTTCTAGCATGTAACATCCCTTGACATATTTCCCATATATTATTTTTCTGTTTGTTATCCATGTCTCCACAAGGCTGTGAACTCTATAAGGTCAGGGACCTTGTCTTATTCACTGCTGTATCCCAGAGACTAGCGCACTAACTAAAAACATAGTATACTGTCAATAAATACCAATGGAATTAATGAGAAAGGCCAAGATACTAGGAAACCTCAGCATTTAGAAAAGATGAAGTGAGAGATGCCTACAAAGGAAGCAAAGGAGGAATGGCTTGAGAGGGGAGTATAGGAAGACGGGAAACAGTTCTGCCTGCTGAGTCAGGTCACCTATATTTCAGCTTTGAACAAATATTTATCTGATTGCTATATGTTGAAGTTGCTATGTATCCTTCTTATGAATTTTTGAATAACAAATTTAACTTTATACTTTGAAATACTTATAGATTTACAGGAAGTTGTTAAGAAATGTTCACCCTGTCTTCACCAGTGTCACCATCTGGCATAAATGTGTATAATATCAACCCAAGAAACTGACATTGATACAATTCACAGAACCTGCTCCGATTTCTCCAGTTACATATGCAATCGTGTGTGTGTGTGTGTGTGTGTATGTGTGTAGTCCTATGCAATTTTATTGTGTGTGAAGCTTCTTCTAACTACCACCACGACGAAGACACAGGCCATCACCGTGAGGCTTACTTGTTCTATCCTTCTGTAGCCACACCCACCTCCTCACACCCATCCCTAACCCCTGGTGACCACTAAATTGTTCACCCTCTCTATACATTTTTTAATTTTAAAAATATATAAATGGATAGACTAGATAACCAAAATGTGGTACATATACACCATGGAATACTATGAAGCCATATAAAAGAACATTGAAAAGCCATAAAAAAGGAGATCATGTCCTTTGCAGGGACATGGATGGAACTGGAGACCCTTATCCTTAGCAAACTAATGCAGGAACAGAAAACCAAATACTGTATATTCTCACTTATAAGTGGGAGCTAAATGATGAGAACACAGGGGGAAACAACATGCACTGAGGCCTGTTGGAGAGTGGAGGGTGGGAAGAGGGAGAAGATCAGGAAAAATTACTCATGGATATTAGGCTTTATACCTGGGTGATGAAATAATGTGTACAACAAACCCCCGTCTACCTATGTAACAAACCTGCACACGTACCCCGAACTTAAAATGAAAATTTTTAAAAAGAATATTATGTAAATGGAATCACACATACATTTGTAATTGGTTTTTTTCCTTTAGCATAATTTCCTTGAGGTTCATACTAGTTGTTGTAGGTGTCAATAAGTTCATCTCTTTGTATGGCTGCGCAGTGTTTTCATGGTATAAATGTACCACAGTTTGTGTAACTATTCACTCATTATAGGAAATTTGGATAGTTTCCAGTTTGGGGCTAGTATGAACAAAGCTGCTATAAACACTTGAGGACACAAGTTTTCACTTCCCTGGACGAACACCCAAAAGTGCAATTGCTAGGTTGCATGGTAAATCCATGTTTCTTTTTAGGAAAACTGGCCAAGTGGTTTTCCACAGTGGCTGTCCCATCTTACACTCCCACTCACAATGCACAAGTGATCCATCTTCTCCTATATCTGTGCAATCATTTAGTGTTACACTATTTTTTTTTAGTCATTATCATAGGTGTGTGGTGATTTCTCATTGTGGTTTTAATTTGCACTTCCCTAATGGATGATTACAGTGAATATCTTTGTGTGTGCTTGTAATCTACATATCCTCTTCAGTGAAATGCTTACACATGTTTCTTGTTCATTTTCTAATTGAATTGGTTGCCTTTTTAATCTCAAGTTTTGAGAGTTCTTTACATTTTTGAGGTACAAATCCCTTGTTTGGTATAGGATTTTCAAACACTGTCTTCCAATTTGTAATTTGTCTTTCAATTTCCTCATCAGAGTTTCTCACAGAGCAAATATTTTTAATTTTAATCAGGTCAAATTTATCAGTTTTTACTGTTATGGATTGTGTTTTCACCGGCAAGTGTGAGAACTTTTCACTTAGTCCAAGGGCCTGGAGATTTTCTCTCATATTTTTTAAATTAAAGTTTCATAGTTTTACATTTTATATTTTAGTCTGTGATTCATTTGAGTTAATTTCTGTACTAGGTGTGAAGTTTTTGGGGTGCATAATATGTGAGGTTTAAGATTCTTCCTCTCCTCCTCTTCCTTCTCCTCCTCCTCTTGATTCATGGATATCCATAGACAAAATGTCTATGCTTTCCAGCACCATTTGTTGAACAGACCATCCTTCTCCCATTGAATTGCTTTCGTCTATTTTGTCAGAAATTAATTGGGCATATTTGTGCAGGTTTATATCTGGGTTTTCTACTCTGTTTCATTGATCTGTAGGTTTTCATAGTTTTTTAGTGAGAATCCTATTCTCATAGAATTCCTAGTTCTATTCCTAGTTTACTGAGAGGTTTTTTTTTTTTTTTAATCATTAATGGGTTTTGGATTTTGTTAATCATATTTTTATCAATTGATATGATCATATGATTTTCTTCTTTAGCTTAATATAATGGATTATGTTGATTAATTTTTGAATATTTAATAAGCCTTGCAAGCTGGAATAAATCCCACTTGACCCTAGTGTATTATTCTTTTTATACATTGCTGTATTTAATTTGATAATATTTTGTTAAGAATTTTTGCATCTCAATTGATGAGACATACTGGTCTGTAATTTCCTTTTTAATTGTCTTTGTCTGGTTTTGGTGTCAGGGTGAAATAGGTCTCATGAAATGGAGTTGGGAAGTGTTTCCTCTTATCTGTTTTCTGGAAAAGAATATTGTGTTTTTAATTCGTAAGTCTTTTCCAAGATTAATGTTTTTCTGGAGAATCAAACCTAGGGTATTTAGGGAAAGAGGAGCCAGGCTTGCACATTCCTTTTTCGTGTCCAGTGTGTTCCCCTCTGGAGTCCACTATGCATTAGTCAGAGTGGAAAGTTCAGTCTAGGAGATTCCAAACGTGGAGGAAATGTGACTTTAATGTGTCTTCCCACTCACTGGTATTTTAAGAAGCACTAAAGAAAGATTAGAGATTAGCACTTGCATAAGCAGCTAAAGGACAGCTAAATTTTTAATTACTTTCTAGTTACTTAGCACCTGCACTCTACTTTCCAATATATAATTAATAATACTTTTCCATCTATCAGAAGGGATCAAGAACCAAAAGTTATAGAGCTATGGAATACAGATTTTAAAAAATCATTTTATTATATTTAGTTGTAAAATTTGCATACAGTAGAGCTTACTCCTTGTGATGGACATAGGGGTTTTGAAAAATGCATCAAGTTGTGTATCTACCACTATGATGAGGATTCCAAATAATTCCATCACTGCTCATAAAATTTCTCGAATTTTCTCTTTGGAGTCAACTTCTCCACTCAATCACAGTCCCTAGCAACCAGTGATCTATTCTCCAACCCTATAGTTTAGGCTTGCTAGAATGTAACAAATGAAGTCAAACAGTATACTGCCTTTTGCCTGTGGAGTTTTTCATTTAGCAAAATGTTTCTGTGATTTATTTATGTTATTGAATGTATTAATATTGAGGTTCCCATTAGCTTTATTTCTTGCTTCTGTGAAAGCTTAGAGTGTTCAACACACCAAAGTTCTTTTGGAGGAATTCCTTTGAGATTGGTCATTTTGCTTATAGTCATATAGCCTGATTACCTGGTTGATAAGATGAGAGATAAACTGACCAGAAATCAGCCCTCACTAGACTAGCCAATGAGCTATGAAGGTATCTGGTAAAACTGCTCCGTCCAACAGAGGCAGTGTGCATTGGTTGTTGCTTGCCCAGCCTACACCAATCCCCTGGGAGTCAGTAGGAGTCAGAGTAGTTAGATACAGGAAGATCAGCCACTTCAAACAGGGAACAGTGGATGAATCCCTGATCCAAGATGATGACCAGACCCTTAGAACCTCATAGTACCTTGAACAATGTTTCATTCTCCACCAAGCCTTGCTGAAGGTGGTTGAGTTTATCTTCCATTTTTCTTTTCAGATAGTCTAAAATTCTTTCTTTTATCATTTATTTTTTGTTTCAAGAATTTTCCTTAGTCATCCTTTTAGAGTAGGTCTTCTGATTATAGATTCTGTTAGTCTTCCTTTGTCTGAAGATGTCATTAATTTCCCCTTATTCCGAATGATAAATTCACATGACATAGAAGTTAGGGTTGACAGTTCTTTTTCTCAGGACATGAAAAATATACCATATCCTTCTAGTCCCCCTGGTTTCTAATGGGAAATCTGCTGTCAGTTGAGTTATTTTTCTTACAGATAAGGTGTTGTTTCTCTTTCACTGCTTTCTAATTTTTTTCTTTGTCTTTAGTTTTCTGAAGTTTAGCTGTGGTGTATTTTGGTGTAGACTTCTTTGAGTTTTTCCCATTGGGGTTTTCTACCTTCTTGGTGTTACACAATTTTGTCCTGCACTACATTTGGAAAATTTTTAGCCATTATTTCTTCAAGTACTTTTTAAGCTTCACGTCTTTTCTCCTTTCCTTCTGAGATGCTGATGACATAAATATTAGGTCCTTTAGTCTCTCAGATCTGTGAGATTCTATTCATTTTTTTTTTTTTTTGTGGTGGGTGGGTTTATTTTCTGTCTTTTGTTCAGATTGGGTAATTTCTATTGTTCTATCTTCAAGTTCACTGATTCTTTCCTCTTTATTCTCCATTCTGTTTTTGAACCCATCCATTGAATTCTTTATGTTGGTTATTCTATTTTTCAGCTCTAAGATCTTTATTTCATGCTTTTTTACATGCTGTGTTATGTCTGAATGGAGGTGAAATTTCCCACTCGGGCTTCTTTGGTACCAGTCTGGTAGGGAGAAGAAGGTGGCCTTGTTATGACTGGTTGGAGGTGAAAGCCCAAGATCCCAATGTGGCTTTCTCTGATGCTACTCAGCGAGGGTGGGAGAAAGTCACCCCGCGGTAGCTGAATCAAGATGAAAGTCTTGGCTCTCCACTCAGCTTTTGCTGAGTCATGTCGTGTTTTTTTCCATGGTATTTGACTGGAGTAGGGTGGTTTTTGTTTAAATGTGTTCTGTCTTGCTAGTTTGCTACTCTCCTGGTCACTTGTCTAGAGAAAACAGGCTTTTAGGGAGGTTTTTTGTTTTTTCACTCCTCTTGGTGCTTTTGGGTTACTGTCTTTTCCTGCATCTACATCAGGATATACAAAACAAAAAGAAAATTCAGGAAACTTACTGCCATATTGTTCCTTGCATCTAAAGCCTCTATTTGTTTTTTCTTCTCTCAAATATTTTGAAATATTCCATGTTTTTTTCATATATTATATCCAGGATTTTTAGTTGTACTTAGCAAGAGGCATGAGAGGATATGTGTCTACTTTACTTGGTCCAAAACAAGAAGGAACATAGATTTTTAAGACTGTAGAGTAATTTAAGAATTTTCTAATTCTAAACCCCTGAGAACCATATTAGAGTGGCTTTAGGAGAATTTTTCAAACTATACACCTAGACTTTCTCCCTACCCCTAACCTCTCACTCTTCTCTCTCCTGGATTTCCTTTGGAGGAAGATGACTTATGGCACAACCACCCCCATATTCAACATTGAGAATCACAAGATTATCTTTCTCAAGTGTAGTGGGATAGAAAAAATTGAGGACCCTGACACTCTAAATCATTCATTTTACATATGAGGAAACTGAAACTCAGAGAGGTGACAGTTTTTCCATATAGCAGATAAATGGTAAACCCAAGCCTGCATATGGGTCTAGTACAGTACTTTTCAAACATTAATATGCAAACACATCACCTTGGACCTTGTTAAAATGCGGACTCTGATTCAGTAAGTATGGAGCAGGGCTGAGATCCTGCATTTTTAACAAGTGCACAGATGGTGTTGCTGCTGCTGCACTTTGAGTAACAACATTCTAGAACATTCACTCAGCTTATGGCACTTTCCACTGTCCTTAAATTTTGTATTCTTTCATCAAGAAAATTGAGAATACGAAAAGTTTGACAGATAAGCATCTAAACATTCACGTGCCTGGTATGTAACAGTAAAGGAAGGTGTAAATGATAATGGAGATACAGAGGAGGGAGTAGAAGTACCCATCCAGAGACCAAACACTTTCCTGGCTTTGCAAGGTATTCGTTGCCTTCAAAACTCAGAGGAATCTTGGTAAAGACCATGGGAGAGCACATGAATGACTCTCGAGCTGTTTAGTTGCTCATGTAATTTGCTTAGGGCTGCAAGTTAAGAATCTCTCCCTGTCTAGAAAGGATAAATTGACCTTCTTTCTCTATAATATTATGGAGTGTAATTCTCTAATAGGTAACAACTGGGGAAAGAACACTGAAATTCACTGGTAAGGCATAGAAGTGATGGAAATGACCAGCAAACAGACATCTTGGTCCATGTCTGCTTTGATATAGTATAGTACAAAGACAATGGAATATACAAGGTGTTTCCAGACTTGGGCCCTGTTCCTGGCTCCACTATTAATTTTTTTGCAGCCTTGAATACATCACTTAATCTTTCTATGATCAATTTATCAAAATAACTTACTGATAACTAGCATATCTATTGAGAGCTATTTAGTATTAATTAATTATCAATCAAGTAATACTAATTAAGTATTAATTAATACTTAAGTATTAATCTATTAATAATTAATACTAGTGACTCAATATAATAGGAAGACCGAGTCAAGGAGTCTCAGTAAATTGGATTGTTCCCCAGACCCTACACCCTGAAACATTTAGGTACGAAAGATCTGGCAATCGATTCTCAAATGAGTGTCCTCAGTTAACAATTCCTAGCTGTCATATGGGCCCTTTCTCTGTCACATATCACCAAATTTGATATCAGTTTTGACTCTGAGGTTCCATCTCTCTGAGGAAATACACACAATACCAGTTAGGGAGAGATACTGTGTGTTTCCCAATGTCACTGCCCGCATGTTCAATGTCCCCACTATAGCAGGGGGCACTGTGGCTCCCTCTGTTCTCTCCAGTTACCTAGAGCCCCATAAGTATGTCACTGTGTATGTGTGTGGGTGTGATTGTGCACATCAGTGTGTGTCAGGGAAAGGGAAGAAATGGGAGTAGCAAAAACTAAAGGTGAGAATTAAAAGAAGATATTAAATCACAAACTGAAATTGACCCTTGGATATCAACACTTTCTGTGTTTTTGTGAATACAATACCTGTTTATTGACTAGAGTGAACCTAAGTCAGTTTTGAAAGGGCCTCTAATTATCAGAAACCTCCTAAGCCTGTCCCAGCCTCACCCCGTGTTCTTCTAACTTCTTTGCACCTGGGTTGCTGTTCTGAGCTTATGACGGTGAGATTAGGCAGCATGAGGGTATTACAGAGAGATAAGTCAGGATGCAAAGATCCTTTTGTCTTTTGCAAAGAAGGCAGCGGGGCAGCTGATAGGAACAGCATTCAGCTCCGTGAGTATTTCTGAACTTCTGGTGAATTTGAGCAGAGTAATTGAAGGGCTTTGGGGGGTTGATCAGGCTCCAAAAGAAAAATTGGAGAAGAAAACATGTTGGACCTGTGGGCCTGGGCTGTGGCTGGGGATGAAAATGGGAAAGAACATGAAGGAGATACACTCAGACCTTCTTGTTATGCCATGGGACAAGCAAATAAGTGAAAGTTGACTATTACAAGGTCACTGCAAAACTTGATTACTGAATTCATTTAGAAGGAGCCCAATAGTGACCTCCCTGTTTGCAGCTTCATAGCAAACAGTATTGTGAAGACGGAGGGATCTGTGGCACTAAATAACCACAGAGAAAACAGTTCTTTACTCCAAGGATGTGCTTACAAACCTGGCCCAGGCACTGGTGGGCTGGTGTGAGTGTGAGGAAAAGGAGAAGGGGAGCGGAGAGCGAGCGTGAGAATGACCGCAGGGCAGTGCAGGTGGCTGAGCCTTCTCCCTTTGAGGTCAAAGTGTTTGTTTGTTCCATTCTGAAGCAGGGTGTGGGCTGGATTTTTGGTAATTTTTTCTTTATGGCTTTGGTTTGGGTCTTGCTTTGCTTTTCAAATTATTGATTTTCTCTGCCTCAGCAGGACCCTGGGTGATATTTATTGGCTCAACCCCAACAGTACTTCGCTTCCTAGCTCCTTCCAGCCTCTTCCTTAGTCCACCAGGAATGGACTTGTCTATTTGTCTATCTCTTTGCTGAGAAACAGAGAACTGGAAGGGTAAGGTGGCAACAGCAGCATCAGAGAGACTGTCTCAGGAACCTTCTAAAACTGCTTTTCAGAGGATCATCCCCTGTCACTATATACAGCTGGGCTTTGCTGTATAAAGCAACACAAGATGATTTTTTGCTTTATACAAATCTTTAATTTTGTTAAGGTGACCCCAACCCCAGTCCCCTACAAAAGTATGCCTTGAAATATTACTTTGCCGCATCCACTTATTTCTGCAGAGAAACAGTTTGTAATCTTCAAAAGGGGAAGGGCTAACATTGCTTTAAAAACAGGAAAATGTTCTGCCTCACAAAAGAATAAATTGCTTGATGCTTTTGGAGGAAAAAAATGTGAAACTTCTTTCAGCTAAAATCAAGTCTGATAATACATTTAGGGTTACTCAGCTCCAGATGCCCTTGGAATTTCTAGAAAAGTGTGGTCAGGATGAGGTTAGCCTTTGGTGATGTTTATGGGCAAACAGGACTGGCTTCCAATGCAGGGAAAGGTCAGAAGTGTTCTACCCTTCCTAAAGGTTTTGCAGAGAGAATTGGAGGGTAAATCTATGACAGAAACTGCAGAGGGATTAGTCGACCGTTCTGGTTACCTAGTGCAAATCCTGAGCACCATTAGGATCAAGGGATTAACCTGGCAACTGTTATGTAACTCTTTCTGAGAAAGCTTCTTTCATATAATGCATCAAACTCTGACATGAACACTGTCTAAGCCTAGAGGTGTAACTTCAAAATTACGTAAACATGTAGAAGAAACCTGCAATAAAAAAGGGGATGTATCACCCGTGGAATATGGATGTCACATGTGATTTTTAAAGTCTTTGGGGTTGCTGTTAGGGGTGTCAAAGGAATTCAAGGAAAGCTTCTTAAGACAGCATTTTAAGACCAGAAATAAGTTAACAGTTGGGGTGTTTGAAGGAAGCAGAGGATTACCCAGCAAGGGCGGAAGACAATTGCCCCTCTGGTGTATGGCAAGCGCTCTTCAGTGGTTGGCCCAGAGGAAGGAGGTGCAGAGTCCGGGTGAGCAAGTGTCATAACCACAGATTTGTTTGCATGACTTTCTTTTCTCTCACAAGGTCTAGCATATGTTTGCTCTTTTTTAACACTTTGTACCACTCTACTCATATTGTCTTCCTAAAATTTCCCCATAACCCTAAAAGGAAGGTATGATTTGATTCATTTTATAGATGGAATAAGACCCCCAGGGGAATATGAAATTTCTCCTAAGTCACATAGCCAGTTCTATGGAGTAGGAACTTAAAACTCTGTCAATTTGATTCTAAAGAGTGTACTCTCTACCATGTCACCATCAAAGGGCAATTTGACCAATGAGGGTCGCTTTAGGCCCTTACATTATAGAACTCTGGATCCAAAATAATTTGATCTTATTAGGGCTGCCAGATAAAATGGAGGGTGCCAGTTAAATTTGAGTTCCAGAGAAAAATGACTTTCTAAAGTATAAATACGTACCATGAAACGGCTGAGATATACTTTACTAAAAATAATTATTTCTTTGAAATTCAAATTGAACTGGGTGCCTTGTATTTTTTTATTTTTTATTTTTTTGCTGAATCTGGCAATTCTGACCCTAATAGGTTCTTCAGATGAGAGAAAAGAAACTTTCGATTTCTTCTACCTTGAAAATCCTGGGCAGTTCAAAAACCTTGATCTGAGAGCTGCCCTCTGTGACTCTGGCAGAGCTGGGATGTGTCAGTTACTGGTGGTCCACTCAGCACAGCGCTGATCTTGGCTGCTCACCAGCGATTCCCAGGGTCCCAACCACACTTGGGACAAGCACAAAGTTTGCCTGTCGACCAGGGGTAGAGAGGGCCCACAGAAAGGGAACTGAGTTTAGTGAGCAGAGGAACTGGCAGTGCATTTCCTAAAGCCTGAAAGCTAATGAGTTCTTTGTGCTCTGATGGAGAAGTCAAAGGGTCAGGACCTCATGACTTAAGGTTTACGGTATTTGTTCAGTTTCTTTCTTTTTCTTTTTTTTCTTTTTTTCCTTTTCTTGAGACGGAGTCTCGCCCCGTCGCCCAGGCTGGAGTGCAGTGGTGCAATCTCAGCTCACTGCAAGCTCTGCCTCCCGGGTTCACGCCATTCTCCTGCCTCAGCCTCTTGAGTAGCTGGGACTACAGGCGCCCGCCACCACGCCTGGCTACTTTTTTGTGTTTTTAGTAGAGACGGGTTTTCACCATGTTAGCCAGGATGGTCTCGATCTCCTGACCTCGTGATTTGCCCGCCTTGCCCTCCCAAAGTGCTGGGATTACAGGTGCCTGGCCTGTTCAATTTCTAGATTAATTTATTAACTCATTTGACAAATATAATATATATGGCATAATTACTAGACACCATGCACTGTTGTAGGTTCTGAGACTGGAAGGGCGGCCTCATGAAGCTAGCCCAGTAGGGGACAGCAGAAGGAATCACAGCATGAGCAGGTGGTCCAGGGTCCTGGCCAATCTCACCATCCCTGCTACTGGCAAGGATAATAATTTACTAATAATCAGAATTTAAATATGAGAAAAATCTTGGAGGTGAGGATAATAATTGCAACCCAATTTTGAAAGAAATAAGAAAACAGTATGAACTGGAAGTTATAGAATATGAGGTTTCGGGGATATGCAGTGTGGCCAGTAAAGACAGTCATTGTTAGCATGAGCCAAAGACTGTCAGGGAGGTCTGCAGTTAATAATATTAACATAGGCTGGTGTGATGAGTCATGCCTGTAAACCTAGCACTTTGGGAGGCTGAGGCAGGAGGATCAGTTGAGCCCAGGAGTTTGAGGCTGTAGTGAGCTATGATTGAGATTGCACCACTGCACTACAACCTGGCTGATGGAACAAGAACTTGTCTCTCTTAAAAAAAAAGAAAAAAAAAATATTAGCATAAATCTGTAATGGGTGAAATAAGGAATCTTACGGAGACAAAGCCCACACACACCAGATTTTATGGAAGAGATGGGCTCAGGATAAGAGGTGAAAGCAATGTGGATTTCTTTGGGGCTTTTCGGGATCTTCCTTCCAAGGGCAAGTTTTGTTAACTCTTATGAAAGAAAAGAAGAAAGAAAATAATGTCATCCAAAATGACACATTGTTTAAATTTATCTTTTTCAATAATTTTCTTTGATTTGTATTTGAAGAATGGCAATGGGCATTTCTGTAACCAAATTAAAGTCTGAGAACACCATATTGGATAGGTCCATGGTGTGGATAGAAGAAAGCATCAAAGATTTGTGAACAATGGGGGCTGAAGAACCTTATGTCTGGATGTAGAGTTGAAGCACAAATACATTATGTAATCATCCTTCATTAACTTCTCTATGTGTGTGTGTCTTAAGATGTGTTGAATATATTCATGAGTGTTGGTATCCCTGCTCCAGAGGTCCTCCTGTCCAGACAACTACATTGTCATCTCCCAGAACTAGAGAAAAGCTTCTGGTTCATGTGAGGATTAAACAAAATAATCTTATCTTAGACTATTAGGACTTGAAGGACTATAAAAAAACAGAGGCCATAAAAAAATGCTCAATAAACATTTAGAATCAGGTTATTTTACAGCTGGATGGAAATGTAAAGCTTAAAGAAATTGCAGGTGCTGGCCAGGTGCGGTGGCTCACGCCTGTAATCCCAGCACTTTGGGAGGTCGAGGTGGGTGGATCACGAGGTCAGGAGATCGAGACCATCCTGGCTAACACGGTGAAATCCCGTCTCTACTAAAAATACAAAAAATTAGCCGGGCGTGGTGGCGGGCGCCTGTAGTCCCAGCTACTTGGGAGGCTGAGGCAGGAGATTTGTGAGAACCTGGGAGGCAGAGCTTGCAGTGAGCCGAGATCGCACCACTGCACTCCAGCCTGGGTGACAGAGCGAGACTCCGTCTCAAAAAAAAAAAAAAAAAAAAAAGAAATCGCAGGTGCTATAAAAGACTATAGATATCACTGAGTCCATTTTCCTCTCTTTATAACGGGTAGAACTGGTAGTCATAGAGAAGTACAGCATCATAATAAATTCACATAGAACACTTGTGGCAAAAGTATTTTATTTATTTATTTAAAAAAATTTTTTTATACCTAATGTGAAGCTTTAATTTAATTTAATTTATTTATTTTAAAATTTTTTTTCAGTGGCAGATCTATGGGAACAGCATATCCACCTAGATTTTTGAGTTTTAAAATGTATCAATTGTCTGTTTACGTAACTGATAGATTGTGTAAGTAATATAGCAGCGTGTAAGTTTACATTCCTTTACATTAAGTGCCTGCATTGATTTATACTCTGTTTTCTTAAAGATCCCTTTTAAAGATGATAACTGCTCCCCTTTTGTATCAATACAAAATACTGAGCTTTCCTTTTGAAGTACTTTTCTTCTCCAACGTAAAATAAAGATCTAATAACCAATGGTCCCCATGACTTGAAAGATCTTCTTTTTTTGTCTTTCACTGTCTAAGGAGGCTGAAAGGGAAACGCTAGCTGCCTGGGGGCTGTTAAAATGAGTGACAACACTGCTCTGGCTGTTCCAGCTTCAAACCAGGGTCCTGCCACCCCACGCAAAGGCCCTCCCAAGTTCAAGCAGAGGCAGACTCGCCAATTCAAGAGTAAACCTCCAAAGAAAGGTGTGAAAGGGTAAGACCAAAATGAAAAGGAAAACTTTCTATTACTTTCTTTCTTTCCACATGACGGCTTTTGTTTTGAGAAATTAGTGCTCACAATATTAAACAAACTTACAAAAATGTCCATCCCATCCTCTCTTTTCCTCTCTAACTCCATCTTTGATGAATTGTGTCTTTATCGCTGGAATTCTTTCCTTCGCAACTTCCAGGTCTGTGGCCGAATTTAACGTGGCAAATGGAGGCTTTTTACAATAAACTTTGACTTTGCCTTCCAGGCTTTTTATGACCACTCCTCTTTACTGACATAACCTCTGCTTTAATCTGTAACACTGAACCACTGACCATTTCCAGAAAATATAGCTTATATGTATGTCTTCCAATTTTATATCCTCAGTTCTTTATTTTCCTCTTCCTCTCCTTGGCTAAATCTTATTCATTTTTCAACACACAGCTCATATACTAATTTCTTTTTGAAGCTACCACTGACTCTCTTTAACAAGCTATCATTACTTTCATGTTTGCATTTTGTACATGCAGCTGTCATAGCTTACATTATCGTATCTTATATTTATTTATTTTTATCTATTCTCCGAGACTAAGACCACTCAGAAAATTTGTCTGTTTTTTTCTTAACTCTCTGTGCCTAACAAAATGCCTGGTATATAATGGATGCTTAGTTAATGATTTTGAATAAGTCAACAAACGGATGAATTCATCATTTTTAATGCCTCTTGTATTGCTTTCTCATTTCAATTTTTATTATAAAAAGCGAAATTTGACTAAGTTGTCCCACTGATAGTTCTTTCTGACTCTTAATTGTTTTTTTTTTTTGTTTGTTTGTTTTATTTTTTAGACGAAGTCTCGCTCTGTAGCCCAGGCTGGAGTGCAGTGGCTGGGTCTTGGCTCACTGCAAGCTCCGCCTCCCGGGTTCACGCCATTCTCCTGCCTCAGCCTCCCGAGTAGCTGGGACTACAGGCGCCCGCCACTACGCCTGGCTAATTTTTTTTTTTGTATTTTTTAGTAGAGACGGGGTTTCACCGTGTTAGCCAGGATGGTCTCGATCTGCTGACCTCGTGATCTGCCCGCTTCGGCCTCCCAAAGTGCTGGGATTACAGGCGTGAGCCACCGTGCCCGGCCTTAATTGTTTTAGCTTAAGTTCCTACAGGAGAGAAATCTCTCCACTGGGATATACCAAAATCTGCCTGAGTGACATTTTCTTTGCTCCAGTTCAGTGCAAACAAAAGGAGTCTCTCAAATAAAAACATTAAACCTCTCCTTCTTCCCCTTTGAATCAAGAAACTCACCACGTGAGTGACTCCAAAATTCTTTTGCTCTGATCTCAGCTAATTTCCCTTGTATTCTTTTCCATAGATTTGGAGATGACATTCCAGGAATGGAGGGGCTAGGAACAGGTAAGCCATCCACTGATTTAAGTGAGAAATTTGCACTTGGAGTTCTGCCTTTTTATATGCTTCAGGCCTCAAGGGGCAGTTGAAAGTTATGAGAAATACCCAAGGCAGAAGATCTGTGAAGACATACAAATGTGGGGATTTAATTTCCCCTCCGAAATAAGTACATGTGTGCCCAGATACGAAAGCCCTAAAAGAAATCAGGGTAGGCCCAAAATTTCATAAACCTTCTTGTTTTGTTGAACAACCTTTGAGGGCATACAACGATAAATTACAGGCGTTTATGGTAGAAAGATTCTCCTAATTCATCTAACCAAACTTCACTTTTCAGGAGAGAAATCTGAGACATAGAGGAATTGACAGTCTTTTGTCTGAGGCTACCAAGTGAACTATTGGAAATAAGGGTGAGGTCTGGAGATCTCTCCACTCTACCAGGCAGACCACTTCCTTACCAATTTCCTCTTTTTACACATCCTCTAGCACCCAGAGGAGGATGTTAAATAGTGAATGCCTGCAATATATTTTTAAAAATTGGCTACCAGATTTTTATGTATCATACGATGAATGCAATCACTGCATTTTTTTTTTTTTTTTTTTTTTTGTGTCCTTCTTATCAGGACTCAGTCGTATTGGGCGGATCTCGGCTCACTGCAAGCTCTGCCTCCCGGGTTCACGCCATTCTCCTGCCTCAGCCTCCCGAGTAGCTGGGACTACAGGCGCCCGCCACCTCCCCGGCTAATTTTTTGTATTTTTTAGTAGAGACAGGGTTTCACCGTGTTAGCCAGGATGGTCTGGATCTCCTGACCTCGTGATCCGCCCGTCTCGGCCTCCCAAAGTGCTGAGATTACAGGCTTGAGCCACCGTGCCCTGCCATATTTTTTTTAAATTAATAGACTTTATTTCTTAGAGGAGTTTAAGATTTACAGAAAAATTCATCAGAAAGTACAGATCCTATATGTCCTGTCTACCACCTCTCTCCCCTTTTACATAGTTTCCTTTATTATTAACATCTTGTATTAGTGTGATTATATTTGATGAGCCAATATTGATGCAGTATGTTAATTAAAATCCATAGCTTGTATTAGGGTTTTTATCCTTTGTGTTGTGAAGTTCTAAGGGTTTTGATAAATACCATGTACCCACCATTATAGTACATTCTGTAGTACATATAGTATTATACAGAATAGTTTTGCTGCCCTATGCTTCACCAGGTCACCCTTCTCTCTCTCTCTCAACCCTCGACATGCACTCATCTTCTTACTGTCTGTATAGTTTTACCTTTTCCAGAATGTGATATAGTTCGAATCATACAGTGTATAGCTTTTCTGGACTAGCTTCTTTCATTTAACAATATTCATTTAAGGTTCTTCCATGTTTTTATATGGCTTGATAGCTCAGTTTTTTAAATCATGGAATAATACTCCATTGTAGAGATAAACACAGTTGTTTATCCTATTGAAAGAGACCTTGGTTGCTTCCAAGTTTTGCCAACAACGGATAAAATGGCCCTAAATATTTATGTGCAGGCTTTTGTCTGGACATATTTTCAACTCATCCAACACACCTTTGATAAGTGGTAGCATTCGTAGTAATCAGAGTCCTTCCCAGGCAATCCTCAGTGTATCTTTCTGCAGCCAAATACCAATCCTGGGATCTCGAATACATTTTCCAGCCACATTATAAAGCGGTTTTGCTCTTCGCCTAGATCAACTGCTTCTGTATTTTGGCAAGGTGCATGCAAGACCAGCAAATTTGCTTTGGGATCTGGAAGATGTGCTTGACTCTGACCGTATATTTGGAATAACGTAATGAGGTTTATACTGAGCGAAGGTCTGAGGTCTTTGACCTGGTTCTGGTCTCAGCTCTACAACTATGTGGTTTTTGCTAATTATTTCATCTCTCTGAGTGTCAGCAAGCTTCTTTGTAACTGAAGGATAATACTTTCTAAATAATACTTTCTAAAACAAGAAGCTGGATTAAAAGATGCCTTGTGATCATTTTTCAATATGTGATTGGATATAGGCAATTCAAAATGTAAAGGAATGGAAGAATAATTAGAGAAGAAACTGATCTAGATTGGTAGGGAAGACTATGCATACCTAGACCATGAAGATTCAAAGTGTTCCTCCTTTTCATCTTAACCCTTGGCCTGACTAGAATTCCACTTTTGCTTCCTCCTTAGTGGTTGTGGTTTGGGGAGACTCTGTGTGATCAGTGGGCTGTACCCCCCCAGGGAACCCCTCAGTCAAAAGCTGTGGGTCGCCCCCCCCCCAAAGAGGAAGCAGAATGAAACCAACAGAGATGCCTGGTGCAACAATTAAGCAATTGGTCTGATCCTTCCTGGGCCGCAGGACCACTCTAGGTAACTTCTCAGTCAGGGGATAATGAGCAGGAGAGAGGAGTGAAGTGTCTGTGCCTGAACGGCATCTTTCTGTGAAGAGACTTTTTTTGGGGTGAGGTTGGCTTACATACTCTTCCATCTCTTGCAGATATCACAGTGATTTGTCCGTGGGAGGCATTCAGCCACCTGGAATTGCATGAGCTCGCTCAGTTTGGGATTATTTGAGGTGCCAGAGGTTCTGCCACTCTCAACGACATCTGCTGTAATTTTGGTTACTTTTGCCCTGATGATCTGCCGGAGTCTTGAAATTCAGCTGATTGGAAGTGGTTTTGTTGACTTTCGAGGTCATTTCCTATCAGTTACTACTAAGAGTTCTCTTACTGTCAGAATCTCTCTTGCAGTACAGCTCAAAATAGTGGATGCATTTCACACTTAACCACCTTTTCCTACCAGCTAGTTAGAAGTCATCAATATTTCTCTACATTTTGTTTATGTGTAAGCCCTTTAAATCTATTTTTGCTAGGCATTCACTATGATTAATAGGAGACCTTTAAGATTACATTTATGTCACTCCCCACCTCCTCTTATTTAATAAAGGAGATATTTACCTTGAATGTTGCTGAAGTTGTATTAAATGCTACATGGAAATATCTGATGCTGTGTTCTGAGAACCAATTAAACAAAGAAGGCACAGTCATACAGGAAATAAGTGCAGTGCTTACAAAACAGCATAGGATGAAGATTTGAATTCTGTAAGTTTGTAAATTGTATACTTTCTGGGTCTAAATTTTATTGAGCTAGGTTATTCCAGAAGTCTCATGCAGCTCTAAGTTGTACAGTTCTAAGTTGGCGAGGAGCTGGGATTTAAACTCGGAATTCTGACAATGTGAGCCTTCTTTTCGGTACTCTGGTTGAGGAAGGTTTCCTTCCACAGCATTCCCTCAATGAAATTATTTTGTCCAATGGCTTAAAATGGGAGTCACGGGAGTTACATACCTTGACTGCTTTGTGCACATCTGTAGTAAATCTAACCTTTAAACTGTCAACTGAAAAGATTTATATGCTATAAGGTTTAGACTCATATACAAAGGATAGGCAGTTGACCCTCTAAATAAAATGATGGTTTGCCTCACCCCTGAAGTTGTGTCAGTGTCATGTGCTCATACTTATCTTTTCCCAATACTTTCAAGGCAATTGTGCAACTCAAATGCTGCCTCTGTGTGACTTGGATGCTTTGGAACTAACAGTATGAATTTCTTCATTTCAGTTTTGAAATCTGTGGTAAAAGAATGGAGTAAATTAACCGAAGAGAGAGACAGGATGATAGAGAAGCAAGAGATTCAGGTTCTAATCCTGTCTCTACCAGTAAATTGCAATATGATTTTGGGCAAAGATCTCACCCTTTTTACCTTCAAGTTTTCCTGAATCAGATAATCTAAGGTTCATGGTGGTGATAAATTCTGTGACTTTGTGGTCTTAGAGGAGTGCAGCACTCAAAAACTTGTGACTGCTACAGGGCCTGTGTTAACCATTTTGCACGAATGATCAGGTTACCTTCTGGCTAGAAAATTAGAAGTACAAGAGAAAAACTGAGGTATAGATTCAAAAGTGGAACCATGACGTGCCAAGAGGCCCAGTGGAAATGTGTGCTTCCTCCTTCAGCAGGAACTCCTGCCTCCACCCAGGCACCTGTTTTCTCTCCTGCCAAAGCTAACCCTTGCCTTTCAAGTCAGCTGCTCCATTTGACGGCCAGTGCCTTCGGTTCATCCCAATTAGGGAGGACTGGCTTCTTCTCCAGCTGGGTGAGACTCTGGTTCACATTTGGCTCACTTTTCAAATATTTCTTTAAAAATGAAGCAATGACATTGACAAAACAGAATGCACTCAAAAGAATGTATCCAAAGGCTACATAAAGAAGGATCTAGAAACTACGCTACATGAAGAATTGTTGAAGGAACTGAAAACATTTAGCTGAGAGAAGAAAACGTTCATTGCCAGCAAATATTTGAGAAGTTGTAATGGTCCACAGCTGTAACAACCTGAATACACCAGATCTTTTTAAAAAGTAATGGTGAAGGCCGGGTGTGGTAGCTCACGCCTGTAATCCCAGCACTTTGGGAGGCCGAGGCGGGCAGATCACGAGGTCAGGAGATCGAGACCACCCTGGCCAACATAGTGAAAACCCGTCTCTACTAAAAAAACAAAAAAAAAAAAAAAAATTAGCCGGGCGTGGTGGCGGGCGCCTGTAGTCCCAGCTACTTGGGAGGCTGAGGCAGGAGATTTGTGAGAACCTGGGAGGCAGAGCTTGCAGTGAGCCGAGATCGCACCACTGCACTCCAGCCTGGGTGACAGAGCGAGACTCCGTCTCAAAAAAAAAAAAAAAAAAAAAAGAAATCGCAGGTGCTATAAAAGACTATAGATATCACTGAGTCCATTTTCCTCTCTTTATAACGGGTAGAACTGGTAGTCATAGAGAAGTACAGCATCATAATAAATTCACATAGAACACTTGTGGCAAAAGTATTTTATTTATTTATTTAAAAAAATTTTTTTATACCTAATGTGAAGCTTTAATTTAATTTAATTTATTTATTTTAAAATTTTTTTTCAGTGGCAGATCTATGGGAACAGCATATCCACCTAGATTTTTGAGTTTTAAAATGTATCAATTGTCTGTTTACGTAACTGATAGATTGTGTAAGTAATATAGCAGCGTGTAAGTTTACATTCCTTTACATTAAGTGCCTGCATTGATTTATACTCTGTTTTCTTAAAGATCCCTTTTAAAGATGATAACTGCTCCCCTTTTGTATCAATACAAAATACTGAGCTTTCCTTTTGAAGTACTTTTCTTCTCCAACGTAAAATAAAGATCTAATAACCAATGGTCCCCATGACTTGAAAGATCTTCTTTTTTTGTCTTTCACTGTCTAAGGAGGCTGAAAGGGAAACGCTAGCTGCCTGGGGGCTGTTAAAATGAGTGACAACACTGCTCTGGCTGTTCCAGCTTCAAACCAGGGTCCTGCCACCCCACGCAAAGGCCCTCCCAAGTTCAAGCAGAGGCAGACTCGCCAATTCAAGAGTAAACCTCCAAAGAAAGGTGTGAAAGGGTAAGACCAAAATGAAAAGGAAAACTTCCTATTACTTTCTTTCTTTCCACATGACGGCTTTTGTTTTGAGAAATTAGTGCTCACAATATTAAACAAACTTACAAAAATGTCCATCCCATCCTCTCTTTTCCTCTCTAACTCCATCTTTGATGAATTGTGTCTTTATCGCTGGAATTCTTTCCTTCGCAACTTCCAGGTCTGTGGCCGAATTTAACGTGGCAAA
>NW_012104065.1:1403972-1405267 GCF_000951045.1 Mandrillus leucophaeus
AAATAAATAAATAAATAAAAATAGATGTGCCTCACTACTCGAGACCTAACCCAGAGGATGTCAGAGAGCTCAGGAGACAAGGGTTGGACTGAAGCAATTCCAGTAAGATAGAGCAGGACAAGTACCACAATTATGACCACTGCCTCACACAATCACCATCCCTCCGTAGCCTGTGTCACACTCCCTGGCCTCTGCTGCCTCCTCTAACTGGAGTAGGAGGAAGCCAGGGAGGGTGAGAGGCGGGTGGAGGCAGGAGCTGGCTAATTCTCCACCTCTTCCCTGTTTGTTTCAGCATTGGGTAGAAGTTGAGATTAATGGTGCGGGTGAGCTAGGCAGTGACTCCCGTTCTGCACAGACCTCAGTCACACTACAGCCAGACAGAAAAAGCAGTGCATAAGGAGAAAACGTTCCTCCTGAGTCTCCACCCTAGCTGAATAGGCACAGTGGTCCAAACAATTGCCACTGTGCAGTTGACCTGTGCTGTGAGAAAGCAAAAATTATCATAAACAATTTCATAAAACAAAGGAGGAGGAGTTCCTCAACAACTAAAGAAATGGAGGGAAAACACGCACAGAGGAATAATCAGTTAGACCAATATTTAGCACAAGAGAAAAAAGTGATCACACAAGATCGAGCGCTATAAAACTAATATAATGAGAACTGTGTAAGTATGACACTGAATTGTTTTAAAGGGGGAAATGGAAAGGAACTATGTTTTATAAAAGGCTAGAGGGAGACGCTTGTACAGGCCACACAATTGTGAGTATGTGTAAACTAGCATGATGCTTTTTGCAATATGAGGGCAGAGTCAGATTGTTGAAAACTGAAATTCAAAAAAGCAACAATCAAGTTGATTGGCAACATCAGTCACACTATCTTTTTTTTGGCAAAAACAATTGAGAGGCCTGGGTTCTGCCTGGATCTGCTACAAAGTACCTGCTAGATAGTCAGCTAATTCACTTTTCTTCTTTGGCCTCAAATATGTGAGCATAAAACAGGATCTTGGACATAATGATTGCCAAGTTTCCTTTCAGCAAAAAATTCCAAAAAAACAAGTAATACATCTAAATATATTTCAACTGTTCCCTTTAGACCAGAAGACCTAAAGCACAGAGCCTCAGTTTCCAATTATTTCCAGAGTGCTCGTTTAACCCTTTTTCCCCCCGACATTTCTGCAGGGTCCAATAATAAAGTCAAATCGTGTATTAGTACTGCCACCTGCTGCAGCAAATAAGCACTTCAACACTTGGAAGACAACCATTTCTATTCGACTTTTCTTTATTTTTCTTTTTTTT
>NW_012104065.1:1408567-1410368 GCF_000951045.1 Mandrillus leucophaeus
AAAAAAAATCAGCTGGGTGTGGTGGCGTGCTCCTGTAGTCCCAGCTACTCGGGAGGCTGAGGCAAGAGAACCCCTTGAACTGGGGAGGCAGAGGTTGCAGTGAGCAGAGATTGTGCCACAGCACTCCAGCCTGGTGACAGAGCGAGACCCCGTCTAAAAAAAAAAATAATAAATAAGGGTAATGATGAAGCAGGAAGAAGCAAACTTCTTTCATGCCAGGGTCTAGCATTTGGGGGTAAGCTGGAGTAGACATAATTTAAAGCCCTTCCAATATCTAGAATCCTATTATTTCTATTCATATCATTTTATTATTTTAAATAAGAAATAAGAAGCCCCTCAGTGTATAGACAACACATATGAAAGAGATAAAGTAAGTCATTGTCCTCATCTGAGTCCTGGCAGCAAAGAGATGACAACCCCAAAAGGGGTAATTGAGGAAAGGTGTAACAAAGGTACTATTTACACAGGCTTTGGAAGAGTTAGTGGCAATCTACAAAGGCTAGTACAGTAACCTGGGGCTAGCAACAGCGTGGGGGCCATTGCCAAACCTGGGCCTGAAGCAACCCTGAAATAACATTTCTAATACTAAAGGAGGGGCCCTTGACAAGGCTGTGGGATGCAGCAGAGGGACATAGTTAACATACAGTGATCCTTTAAGTAATCAGGAGGTACAGGGGTTGTTCCTCCTTCCAATGTTGTCCTTCTCCCCTTCTCTACTTCCCTGTTGATGCCTCCCCTTGGTTAAACCCAACTGGAAATCAGAGGGCAAAGAATCTCTTTAATGCAGTCATTAAAGTTCACCTTCTCCAGTAACACGTAGACACAGGGAGGTGAATAACTCACACTGGGCCTTCTAAGTGGGGCAGGGGGACAGAGAGCATCAGATAAACAGCTAATGCATGTGGGGCTTAATATCTAGGTGATGGGTTGATGGGTGCAGTGAACCACAATGGCACACGTTTACCTGTTACCATTTACCTGCACATCCTGCACATGTATCCTGGAACTTAAAATATAAAATAAAATTTTAAAAACTTCACCTTCTTCAGCAAAGAGCAAGTGGAGAGGGTTGGAGAGTGGATGTGAAGAGGCAAAAAATATATATTTCCATTATAGCAACAGTATTGAAGAGCAGATAGTATTTGTTAGCCAGTGGTTTTTAGTTGGAGTTGGGAAATAGCATGCATATGTCTAAAACCTACACAGCTGATTCTGATCCTAAACGCTGGAGTGGAGGAAGAGCAGTGTTAAATAGGAAGAACCCAACAGGCAAAAGAGAACAATAGCAGAAATAATTTATCATACAGTTTAAGGGTTTGGGAAATTAAAAAAAATCTTCAGACATTTTTCTGACAATAAGAAACACTGAGGGTGTCTTGTTAAAAACACATAAAATTTGGGCCTCACTCCAGATTTTCTGAGTAAGAATTTCCAAGGGAGAGATATTGAAATCTATATTTTTAAATAAGGGCCCTAGGTTATTCCATTTGTGCCAGCTCAAAAACTCTGATGTAATCCAAGCCTACCTTTTACACATTAGGAATTAGCTAATTCTTAACTTGTTACCACCCAGTGATCCAGTGACCAACTTAACCCATTCTTCTTGCCCCCAATACCACATGTAATAAGTGGGAGAACAAAGGCTAACATGTATGTGTTCTGACTCTCACATGGTTTTGTTGGCTGATAAAATAGATGTGCCAAGGCCGGGCGCGGTGGCTCAAGCCTGTAATCCCAGCACTTTGGGAGGCCGAGGCGGGTGGATCACGAGGTCAGGAGATCGAGACTATCCTGGCTAACA
>NW_012104065.1:1412178-1435214 GCF_000951045.1 Mandrillus leucophaeus
TCTCGAACTCCTGACCTCGTGATCCGCCCGTCTCGGCCTCCCAAAGTGCTGGAATTACAGGCTTGAGCCACCGCGCCCGGCCTCTATTCGACTTTTCAATCCACATAGCTAGTTCTGAATTTCTTCCCATCCATTGACTGACCCATTTAAACTGTTGCATTGCTTGGCCAAGGAAAAGTAATCCATACAGAGGATAAACACTAAAAGGGTATAAAAGTGAACACAGTACAAGATCAGTCTTGTTTCCACCGAGTGCCCTACATCCCTCTCTCATTCTCAGTCAACCCCTATCATACTTTTTGTGAATCCTACCAGAGACTTCTGTGCAGACACCCTTATATGTATACACTTTTCTGGAGCAGTAATAACACACTATATTTGCTATTCTAGACTATTTTTGACTTTTTTTTTCTTGAAGATAACTCTATGTCTGTATATTTTGATATACCTCATTTTTTTTAAGTGGCTGCATATGTTTCATTTGTATAATTGAGGGCTAATTCATTTGTCCAGTGTCATATTGATGGATGTTTTGGATATCTTTAGACTTCTACGTATTTTCTCAAATGCCTCCATATTTATGCCACAGTTGTACAGGTTTATCTCTAGGACCAATTCCTAGGAGTAGAATGGACAGGTTTTGAAGGATATTGCCACATTCACCTCTGAAAAAATTTGTACATCATTAACACACCATATACAATTCACGCATACTTTTCCAAACACTCATACCTTTACATGATATTATTAAAGTTTTATTTTGCATGAAATTGAACAAAGTTTCATAAGTTTAAAAGTCACTGTTATGTTCTTGTCAGCGAATTGTCTGCTCATGTGCTGTGTCTGTTTTCCTGTGAAACAGCAAATCTTTGGATTGAACGATAAGATCTCTCCCCCATCAGTGTCATCTGTATAAAAGGAAGTATTGGTTTGTCTTATATCTGTGGTACAAATATTTTTCCCACTTAGTTTCCTACATTTTAATCTTCATTTATATTAAATTTTTACCAATAAATATTTCAAATTTTATATAGTCATTTGAGCATTTTTAAGGACTTTTGTCTATTTTATTTTGTTTTAGATTTTTCTCATTACTATTTAAAACAATTCTTTCATATTTTCTTCTAGCGTTTTTTTTCATATTTTCTTCCAGCGTTTTTTCCTTTCATTTTTTACTTTAAATCTTTGATCCATCTGAAAATTATATACTTTTGCAGAAAACATTTTATTCAGATAGGTAGCCATTTATCTTAATTCAATTTAACCATTAAATAATAAATTTCTTTTACCACTCTAGTGAATTTCCGTATTTATCACACATGACTCTATTTCTGTACTTTCCATTAAATTACATCTGTTTATTCATGTTTAAATAGCTACCAAATTCAGAGTATGCTTTCAGATTTAACAGAGCTTGTACCTTCTCATGACGCATCTTTTTCATATACTTTCTGGATATTGGTGCATGTTTATTTTTTCATTTACAATTTGGAATCATCTGTTTTAGCTCCCTCCACTCTTGTCCTGTTTACACCATTTCCAGACACCACACCCAAAATTGTCTTAGTACTTTTATTGAAAATGTATAGAGTATCTTATTAAGAAAGAACTGACATCTTTGTGTTGTCAAAGTTTCCTAACCAGGCCAGGCGCGGTGGCTCACACCTGTAATCCCAGCACTTTGGGAGGCCAAGGCGGGCGGATCACAAGGTCAGGAGTTTGAGACCAGCCTGACCAACATGGTGAAACCCCGTTTCTACTAAAAATACAAAAATTGGCCAGGCATGGTGGCAAGTGCCTGTAATCCCAGCTACTTGGGAGGCTGAGGCAGGAGAATCACTTGAACCTCGGAGGCAGAGGTTGCAGCGAGCCAAGATGGTGCCACTGCACTGTAGCCTGGACAACAGAGAGACTCCATCTCAAAAATAAAGAAGTTTCCTATCCAATAACAGAAAAATTATTTAACTATTATGCACTTGAATATATGTACTTATTCAAGTATTCTTTTAAATAATTTAGTAGTGTTTTAATGTTTTGGTAGTATAGAACTTACATTTTTTGTTAATTAATTTCCATTAGAAATAGTACTTTAGCTCATAATTGGTTATTGTTTGCACATAAAAAAGCTATCAACATTTATAGATTAACTGCATACCAACAGCATCAGCAGATGCTAGTGAGACTTCAGGAAACAGGGAATGCTCATACACTGTTAGTGGGCAAGTACATTTGTTCAGCCTCTATGGAAAGCAGTTTGGAGATTTCTCAAACAACTTAAAATCAAACTATCATTTGACCCAGCAATTCCATTACTGGGTATATACCCAAAAGCAAGCAAAACATTCTACCAAAAAGACACATCCTCTTCTATGTTCGTCACAGGACTATTCATAATAGCAAAGACTTGGAATTAACCTAGGTACCAATCAATGCTGGATTGGATTAAAAAAACAACAAACGGCACATATATTCCACAGAATACTTCACTGTCATAAAAAAGAACAAAGTTATGTCCTTTGTAGCAACATGGATGCAGGCTGGAGGCCATTGTCCTAAGCTAATTAACACAGGAACAGAAAACCAAATACCACATGTTCTCATTTGTAAATAGGAGCTAAACATTGGGAACACATGGGCATAAAGATTGCAGCAATAGACACTGGAGACTACTAAAGAGGAGGCAAATGGGTGAAAAGGTATTGGGTACTGGTCTCATTACCTGGATGATGGGATCATTCATATCCCAAATCTTAGCATTACTCAACACACCTGTGTAACGAATCTGCACACATATACTCAAACTAAAACAAAATAATATTGGAAGTTCTAGCCAGAGCAATGAGACAATAAAAAGAAGTAAAAGACATCCAAACTGGATGGGAAGAATGAAACTGCTTCTGTTTGCAGATGAAATATTCATATAGATAGGAAAGCCTAAAGACTTGGAACTAACAAGCAAATTCAGTAAAGTTGCAGGATATAAAATCAATCTATGAAAATCAGTTATGCTTTTATACATTAACAATAAACTATCTGAAAAATAAATTAAGCTGTTGGTAATAGCATCAAAAAGTATAAGATGATAGATGGTCAATTATAAACAGCTAGTGTGCATGGCGCTCATGGAGAGGAAAAGAAGGGGTGAGTAAATACAATACTTTCAGCAGAAACATCCAGGTACTTGCATTGGAATTAATCAAGGAAACAAACTGACCCACAGAGAATGAAGAAAAGCAAGACAGGACAACGGTCCACCTGGGAGCGACATGGAGCCTGGGGATCCTTCTCTGCCCAGGGAAGTGGCGAGTGAATGAGTGACAAAACCACACTTCTCCCACAGATCTTTGCAACCCTCAGGTCAGGTGATCTCCTTGTGAACCCACTCCACCAGGGCCTTCAGTCTTCAGTCTGACAGAGCTACGTGGAGTCATGGCAGAGCAGTCGCTCAGGCATGCATGGAGACCCTGGAGCCTTACATACTTGGGCTTTCTGGCAAAAGTAGCCGCAGCTCTGGCAAAGTGGAAGGTTGAATTGCTTTACGTACGCCTAGAAAAGAGGCTGAATCCAGAGGGCTGAGCAGCAACAGCCCACAGGCCCCATGTCCATGGCACCTCACAATATAAGACCCGTTGGCCTGGAATTCCAGCCAGCTACATAGTATTGGAAGACCTAGCCAGAGAAATCAGGCATGGTAAATAAATAAAGCACATCCAAACAGGAAGACAGGAAGTCAAACTATCTCTGTTTGCAGACAACAGGATTCTAGATTTAGAAAACCCCATTGTCTTGGCCCAAAAGCTCCTTCAGCTGATAAACAACTTCAGCAAAGGTTCAGTATATAAAATTAATGTACAAAACCCACTAGCATTCTAATACACCAGCAATAACCAAACGGAGAGCCAAATCAGAAAGGCAACCCCATTCAAAATTGCCACACACAAAAAATAAAATACCTAGGAGTATAGCTAAACAGGGATTTGAGAGATCTCTACATTGAGAATTACAAAACACTGCTCAAAAAAAATCAGAGAAGACACAAACAAATGGAAGAACATCCCACGCTCATGAATAGGAAGAATCAATATCATTAAAATGGCTATACTGCCCGAAGCAATTTACAGATTCAATGCTATTCCTATCAAACTACCAATAACATTCTTTACAGAACTAGAAACAATTATTTTAAAATTTATATGGGACCAAAAAAGGGGCCTGAATAGTCAAGGCAATCTTAAGCAGAAAGAACAAAGCTGGAGGAATCGCATTACCCAAGTTCAAATTATGCTACAAGGCTACAGTGACAAAACAGTATGGTACTGGTACAAAAACAGACACATAGACCGATGAAACAGAATAGTGAGCGTAAAAATAAGGCCACACATCTATGACCATCCGATCTTTGACAAAGCTGACAAAAACACTCAATGAGGAAAAGACTCCCTATTTAATAAACAGTGCTGGGATAACTGGCGAGCCATATGCAGAAGACTGAAGCAGGACCCCTTCCTTATACCATATACAAAAATCAACTCAAGATGGATTAAAGACTTAGATGTAAAACCAAAACTAAAAAAACCTGGAAGGCAACCTAGGCAATACCATCCGAGACATAGGAATGGGGAAAGATTTCATAATGAAGACCCCAAAAGCAACTGCAACAAAAGCAAAAATTGATAAATGGGATCTAATTAAACTTTAGGGCTTCTGTACAGCAAAAGAAACTATCAACAGAGTAAACAGACAGCCTACAGAATGGGAGAAAATATTTGCAAACTATGCATCTAAGAAAGGTCTAATATCTAGCATGTGTAAGGAACTTAAACGAATGTACAACAGAAAAACAAACAACCCCATTAAAAAGTGGGCAAAGGACATGAACGGACACTTTTCAAAAGAACACATACAAGTGGCCAATAAGCATATGAAAAAAGCTCAGTATCACTGATCATTAGAGAAATGCATTTCAAAACCATAATAAGATACCATCTCACATCAGTCAGAATGGTTGTTATTAAAAAGTGAAAAAGTAACATATGCTGATGAGGTTGCAGAGAAAAGGTAACCCTCATACACTGTTGGTGGGAGTGTGAATTAGTTCAACCATTGTGGAAAGCAGTACAACAATTCCTCAAAGAGCCAAAAGCAGAACTACCATTCAATCCAGTAATTCCATTACTGAGTATATACCCAGAAGAAGATAAATCATTCTACCGTAAAGACACATGCACATGAATGTTTACTGCAGCACTGTTCACAACAGCAAAAACATGGAATCAGCCTAAATTACCATCAGTGACAGACTGAATAAAGAAAGTGTACATATACATCATGGAATATTATGCAGCCATAAAAAGTGTGATCGTGTCTTGTGCCAGAACACGGATGGAGCTGAAGGTCATTATCCTTAGCAAACAAAAGCAGGAACAGAAAACCAAATACCACATGTTCTCACTTATAAGTGGGAGCTAAATGATAAGAACTTGTGAACACAAGGAAGGAAACAACAGACACTGGGGTCTACTTGAAGGTGGAGGGTGGGAGGAGAGAGAGAAGCAGAAAAGATCACTATTGGGTAGAGGACTTAATACCTGGGTGATATAATAATAGGTACAACAAACCCCTGTGACATTTGTTTATCTATGTAACAAACCTTCACATGTACCCCCAAACCTAAAATAAAAATTTTCAAAAAATAAGATACTTAGAAATAAATTTAATCAAGGAAATGGAAGATTTGCACACTGAAAACTGTAACTGAAACATTGATGAAAGAAATTGAAGACAAACTCTTATGGAAAGACATTATGTATCTGTGGATTTGAAAAATTACTATTGCTAAAATTTCCATACTACCCAAAGTTATCTCCAGACTCAGTGCAGTTACTGTCAAAATTCCAATGGCATTTTTAGAAGAAATAGAAAAAAAATTTAAATTTTGCATGGAACCACAAAGACCCTGAGTAGCTAAGGCAATCTTGAGAAAGAAGAACAAAACTTGAGGCATCACACTTCTTGGTCTCAAATTATATTATAAAACTGCAGCAATCAAAACAGTATGATACTGGCATAAAAACAGACACATGGACCAATGAAACAGAATTAAGAACTCAAAAAGAAACCCACATATATATGGTTAACTAATCTTTAATAAAGGTGCAAGAATACACAATGGGGAAAGGATAGTCTCTTCAATAAATGGTGTTGTAGAAACTGGATATTCATATGTAAAAAAAATGAAATTCAGCCAAGTGTGGTGGCTCATACCTGTAATCCCAGCACTTTGGGAGGTCGACGCAGGAGGATTACTTGAGCCCAGGAGTACAAGATGAGCCTGGGCAACATAGTGAGACACCCATCTATATATTTACCAAAAAATAATAAAATTGGATCCTTATCTTACAGCATACACAAAAATCAACTCAAATGGGTTAAAGACTTGGAACCATAAAAGTAGGAGAAAACATAGTGGAAACCCTCCTTGACATTGGTCTTGGCAATAACTTTTTGGATGGGACACTAAAAGCACAGGCAACAAAAGTAAAAAGAAACAAATGGACTCCAGAGATGAATAAGTTGAAATGCTCCAAATGCAATTTCTCATCTATAATGTTGAGGAAATAGCATCTATTTCATAAGAGTGCCTTTTGAAAGTTATATGAAATAAGTGTGTAATGCTTGGCTCATGGTAAATGTCCAATGATCATATTATGATTGCTATATTCTTTGCCATTGTTATAATTATGAATTTCTTACTTTCAACATGATGATAGCCTAGCACAGGGATATAGTTTGTTATGAGATCACATTGAAGGGAACCATTAGCTATGTGACAGCACTGGTGGATGTTATTGTGTGTGTATGTGTGTAGCTGTGAGCAATGCAGTCGGGAAGAGTAGTAATTTAGGCGAATCTTTCTACTGCTCTCCATTTCCATCATCTCATGGGTGAACTATTACAACAGCCTCCAAATAATCTTCCTGTCCTCTCACCTGTCCCCCAACTCATCCTTCAGATTGTAGCCATCGTGTCTGTTCTCCCAGCAGTAAGAATGTAAACAGCGAGAAACAGGGACCTCGTTGTATCATTCTTGACTGTTTAGTCAGTGTCTGGCATGCAGTCTGGTAGATAGCAAGCACTCAATATATTAATATATATGTTGACTGAATTAATAAGTGATAATTTAAAGTACTCTGCCCTGGCATGCCTGTCTTGGCCTAAAGGCACCCTCCTGCACATTGGCCATGTCTTCATGGGCACTGACTTGGCAAAATTGGTAAAATACTATGCTAATGTGGACATCTGTAAACGTAACATTTGTAAGTTAAGCTGAAACTTTCATATATAGTCTTTCTCTTTCTGAAAGTCACCAAACTTCACAAGATATGTCAGTTAAAGACATTGCGATGGTTAATTTTAGATGTCACCTTGACTGACTTGAGGGATGCCAGATGGCGAGTGAAGCATTGTTTCTGAGTGTGTCTGTGATGGTGCTTGCGCAGGAGATTGGTGAGTGAGTCAGTGGCCTGAGAGAGGAAGACCCACCCTCAGTGTGGGTGGGCACCCTCCAGTCATCTGGGGGCCCTGCTGAGGAAAATGAGCAGAAAAATTATCTCCTTCTCTCCCTTCTAGAGCAGGATGCTTTTTCTTTGGACATCAGACTCTAGGTTCTTCTTTAGCTTCTGGACTCTGGGACTTGCAGCAGCAGCCTCCAGGGTTGGGGTAGGGGGTGGTCTCAGTCCTCACTGCTGCACTATGGACTTCCCTGGTTCTGAGGCTTAGGACATGGACTGACCATGCTACTGGCTGTGAGTCATGCTATTGGCTTCTCTGCCTCTCCAGCTCGAAGTCAGTCTAAGCGAAACTTCACCACTGTGATATTGTAAGCCAGTTCTCCCCATATATATCCCCTTTTGCATAGCCTGTTGGTACTGTATGTCTAGAGAACACTGAATAATACAGATTTTGGCACCAGGAGTGGTTCTTGAGAAACAGTTTTAAGGATAAATTTTCTTAACTGGTTTTAGGGTTTTGAGAATTGGCTGTCTAATCTGATTAGACAGTCCATCTAATCTGATTAGATAGTCCATGGCATGAACTGTTGTACAGAACATAAATATATTTGATACTCCTAATTCACCACATATATGAAGCAAGACACTTGGCAACCCTGTACCTGATACTTTCAAACATTAGTGAAAAACCAAGGAATATAACAATGCTAGTTGGTTGCTCCTAACACCACTGGACAAAGTGATGAAAGAAAATGGGAGGAAAGTGGAAGAGGGGTGAGGGAGAAAAAATTACTTAGTGGGTACAATGTACATTATTCAGATGACAGTTACTCTAAAAGCCCAAACTTCACCACTTGGCAATTTACCCATATAACAAAACTACACTTGTACTAGTTAAATTTACACTAAAAAAAGAAAGAAAGTGATGAGCTCATGGATTTCAATTCTTGGCTCCAGGTGCTCACAAATAGCGTAAGAGCTTCTAAGTGTGCCCCGAAGAAGAATCTTCTCTCTTGTAACCACAGGAAGTTGCTGAACTTGCTGAAAATCAACAAACCTTCATCATGCAATGCTCTAATGTACAATAAACACAAACTCTCAGCCTCTCAGGGTGTCTACTGTTAAAGTGAGGACCATAATTGGGAAAGAATGTTTTTTTGTTTTGTTTTGTTTTTAAGTCGGGATGGAGATGTGTGGGAGAACCCTGATGACGCTGGGGACATCGGGCTCCTGAATTCTGATGAGCCCTCATCCCTAGTGGCAGTAGCATGCCCACCTCCACGCCCACCCCTAGTGATATTGGCCTTTTTACCTGTGTCTGAGGGGGTTAGCCCTTCATTGCCCGAAGAAACAGTAATGGCCTCCCCTGAGGGAGTTTCCAAGCAAGACAAGGCTGATTCTCCTCAGGACCCACCCTCACCTCCTCTCTTTGCTTCTAGCCCCATAACCAGACTCAAGTCCCAGCAGGCCCGTAAAGGTGAGATAGAAAGTGTGGCCCACGAGGAGGTCTGCTACACTCCAAAAGGATGACTTGAGTTTTCTAATTCATACAAGCAGAAATCCAGGGAACATGTTTGGAATGGATATTAAGGGTGTGGTGGGATAATGGCAGAAAGAACATAATGTTGGATCTGGCTGAATTTATTGACTTGGACCCACCAAGCAGAGATTCTGTATTTAATGTTGCAGCTTGGGAGTTAGGAAAGGCGCTAACAATCTGTTTGGTTGGTTGGTTGAAACACGGATAAAAAGGTGGCCCACCGTGAGGGAGCTGGAGATGCCTGTTCTCCCTTGGTTTACCATAGAGGAAGGGATTCAAAGGCTTAGGGAGATGGGAAGGCTGGAGTGCATTTGTCACTTAAAACCTTCTCACACCACCTGGGAGGGTCCATAAGATATAGCTTTCATCAATACTTTGGATGGAGGTTCAAATCCCAGAAATAAGGTTTTGTGATTGTTATTTTGAAAGTGTGCAAACATCTGGGTTGCTGTGACCTGGGGCAAGGCAATTCATACGCTGTAGGAGAGGCTTAGCAAAAGCTTAAAGATTGGAGGTGAGGAAGTAAGTCTGGTTTCTTGAGTGTTGCTTATGGCTTTACTCTAATTTTGCTGAAAATATTTCTCTTAGTTCTTTATGTTGTGTAATAATTTCTACCAGCAAGACTGGACAATTAAAAAAGCAAAAAAAGGATTCATCTTAGAGCTGGGCTTAGACTGCCATCTTGTGGATATTTAGCTTCATATTCTAGTGTTGACAAAAACAGATAAAAATAAGTGTACACATTGTTTTTTAAACTGACAAGCAGAAATTGTACATATTTATGGTGTACAATGTGATGTTTTGATATATGTGTACGTTGTGGAATAGCCAATTCAAGTAACTTAATTATACGTTACCTCACATACTTATTTTTTGTGGTGAAGACTGAAAATCTACTCTGAAAGCAATTTTCAAAAATACAATATATTGTTATTAATTGAAGTCATCATGATTTACAATAGATCTCTTAAACCGATTTCTCATGTCCTCCTGAAATGTTGTGTCCTTTCACCAACATCTCCCCAATTCTTCCCATCCCCTGGTTTTCAGAAACCATCATTTTACTCTCTGTTTTGATGCGTTCAGCTTTTTTACACTTCATATATAGGTGAGGTGAGATCATATGGCATTTGTCCTCCTGTGCCTGGTTTACTTCACTTAACATAATGTCCTTTAAGTTCATCCATGTGGTTGCAAATGATAGGATTTCCTTCACTTTTAAGACTGCATAGTATTCCACTATGCACATATAGCATATTTTCTTTACCCATTCATCCACTGATGGTTGCTTAGGTTGATTTATATCTTGGCTATTGTGAATAATGCTGCAGTGAGCATGGGAGTGCAGATACTTCTTTGACATACTGATTTCATATCCTTTGATGTATACCCAGAAGTGGAATTGCTGAATCGTATGGTGTTCTCTTTGTAACTTTTTGTGAAACCGCCATATTTCCACATAGTCGTGCTAATTTACATTCTTCCCAAGAGGTGCACGTATATTCTTTAAAAATGTTAAAACTAGAAAAGTCTTTATATTATTCACCATATCCCCTGATTTGGCTGAGAGGATAAAATGGCTGCTCACCCATGAAATAAAATGATTTTGTCAATTTAATGGGCCATTGTGATACATCAGCTGTGCTTTCCTTTTGAGCTCAGTAATGGAGTAAGACGTAGTAAGACATAGATTGGACAGACATAAGATTTGGAGTGAGAATAGGATGAGACTCACAAATGGGATGAGGGATGGTTCTTAGTAATTATTTTATTACAAAATTAGTGTTTCAAAGGCAATGTAAAAATACTTTCTTAATAAAACTAAAGAAGAGCTTATAAATAGCAAAAGTCTCCATTATACCTTTTCTATTCTCTCCACCTCCTGAGGGCAACTCTGTTTCTATTTTTAACCCTCTCCTAGTTACCATTATACATTTAAATAATAGGCTTATGCCTTTATTTAAACAATATTTGTATCTTAATATATAAGATGAGATATTAACTTATACCCTGGCTACTTTCCCTATATATTCTCATTTTCTAAATTTGATCCTTATTTTATTTTTATTTTTAGATCTTTTATGGGTTATAATTTTAACTGATATTTTCTTCTTTGATTATCTTGAATCTTTGCTTATGTAGGATGAGTGCCTTTACCCCTAACCCTTCGAACTTTCCCCATTCTTAACCTCTACACTCCCCATTCTGTCAATCACTTTTCTTCCACGTTCTCCAGGCTATTGGTATTAAATTCTGTACACTAGCCATACGCAAACCTCCCATGCTTTCCTGTAGTTGGATTCTATAATAAAAGTAACACTAATCAATAGCAGTTACATTGTTATGACTGTGTGCATTCTTTTTTTTTTTTTTTTTTTTCTTCTTTTAAATAAAGCAGGGCACTTCTCTATTCATTCAATATCGGCACTTTTGGGCTCCTCAATGGGACATCTTTTCAGTACCAAGATCAAATGAAATATTTTTCCTTAGGCTTCATCAATTATGTAAAGTCTTGTCAAATTTGTTGTTTTATTCCTTCCTGGTTTTTTTGATACTTTAAAAAATATTTTACCAAAAGAATGATATGCCTTTATCATATTTTAAAGTTTATCGACTTTTACGAGTATTTGGTCTACTGCACCAAATCCCCCAGCTGTTCTTGGGGAGACATCCCTATCAGAGCCTCTATCTCACTGGCCCACCCTGGATTGTTTTTTTCCAAGCTTGTAGCATAGTTACGTCATCCTAGACACGCTGTTTTCTGGACCGTATTTGTGTTTTTCTTTCTGGAGTTGTTTATAATCATCTTTTATCACTGGCACTCTAAAATTTATAGTTTTTTAAATTCATCCTACTCAGCAATAAGTGGTCTCTTTTCTGGTGAAAACTTTTGTTTTTCTCAGTTTAGGGATTTATTCCCCCTACTGTTTCTTTCATAATATCCTCTCCTTCATTTTTTTTCTATTTTTTTTCTCTCTGAGATTCTAAGTCAAGTGATGGTTTCTGTAGTTCTCTTGTGTTTTCTCTCATGTTCTATTTCTCCTTATCATTTTGTTCATATTTTGGGATTTTTTATGACTTTGTTTTCCTATCATTCCATTGATTTTTTTGCGTCCTGTTTTTAGTCTCTTTATAGTTCTCCGCTTGCACCATTTCCTCAACACCCAGAAAGTTTATGAGTGTAAAATATTTCTCAGTGCTTGAGTTCTCTTTTTCTCTCCTGCAGTCATTATTTCTTTTTATCTTCTTTTTTTCTTAACGCTGCTGGTTTTTCTCACATATCTAATCATTTTTGGGGTTGTCTCTTCCTATTTAAAAATGAAGGATGGGGATCTGGTATAGGCATCTCCCCTGATATATTTGTGTCTAGTATTGATGTCCGGATAGGCTGCTCTACCAAGCAGAAATTCTGGTAGGGAGCTTTGTTTACAAGGGGGGAGTTTGTGGAATGGCAAGTTTAGCTTTAAAATGAGAAAATGTGGAGGTAGCTGTCAGATGGGGTTCCCCCAAAAGTCAGAATGAGGTGACTTCACTCTGGAGTATGCCAACATCCCATTCGAAGGCTTAATTCCCCAGATGGCTTAAAAAAAATGTAAGCAATGAGGGAGGTGGCGAGAGGGGAATTTAACTGGCATACCTCTTCTCTGTTTATGTATTCAATAAATCCGCCTGTTTCCAGACTCCAGACCAATTCCTCCCTCCTGAGCCCAGAGCCCCTCTAGAATTCTGGTTGGCAGATCATGGCATTCCAGTCCCCACTCAGCCCCCTCATGGAATATTCCAGGCTATGACTTCTTTGCTGTGGTCCATCAATATACTCCCATCTGTTTTCTGTCTTGCAGGGATTTATTGAAATCTCTCCTCTACTGGTTATTCTTGCCCCCATCCTGCTGTTTTCTTGACTTTATGTGTGTGTTTCTGAACTATTTCATTGCGTCCCGGGAAGCACAGGATGTAAATGTCTGTACCCAGTCCAGCATCTTGAACAACTTGACAGCTTTCCTTTGATGTTAAATTGTTCTATTTCATCAGTGCTCATGTAGTTTTCTGATTCTCACTAAATGCCCTTTCCTTCATGTTCTTTATGATGTTGGTTTCATGTAATGGAAATTATTGTACATCTACTTTTTAGAGTAAGAATTTACAAAGGAACTTGGAGACAGTTTCTGCTCCTTCCAATAAAAAAATCAAGGGCTAACTGAGGACCTCCATGTGCTCTGGAATGTAATATGCACTTATTATATGCTATACAAAAAGACCACAAGGATGAAGGGATTAGGAATGACTTCTGGGTAGCCAATTACCAATGTCTGCCCCATTATTTCATACACTGGGAGCATACTTTGAGCAAATAAATTCTTAGTCTTACTTATTTTTCTCACAAGTGTTTGCCAAGGTAATTCATTGATTGATATTCATTCACTTATTTATTCAATAAATATGTTAAGCCTTACTCTGAGTCAGGCACTATACACAACGTTAAGTAACGAAAACATGGCCCATTCCCTTAAAGACCTTCCAGTTGAGCTAGATAAACTGGCACAAAGAGAGCCTGAATCATTCTGACGTTGGAAGGGAGTCAGAGAAGGTACATTGTCTGCCAGGCACTGCTTAGGTTTTGGGAAACAAAGACGAAAGAAACTCTCAGTCTAGTGGAAAGAGACAGATAAGTGGGATAAGGGATCTGATAGAGGTTCCTGTTGTCCTAGTTCTTCCATTAATACTTGAGGACTATGAACCAGGTTGAGGAAATCATTGCTTTTCTCATCCATTTTAAAGGAGAAAACAGCTGTTTTAGACATGTAGCATCTTAAGCAGCTCAAAGTTCAAACCTCAGGCCTTCAGAAACAATAATATTTGTTATGTCTACATGCTTTCCTTAGGTTTTGATAGAATCACACACACACACACACACACACACACACGTGCATGCACAGTACTCTTTCCTCTACCTCTAGTTCTGTGTATCTGAAGGCACCATCCCTTCCTTCTTCACTTCACCTATGATTTTTTCCTATATATTTCCTTATCTCAAACTTATATATCTTACTGTCATGAAGGAGTTTCACGACTTCTTCACCTAATGAATACACACCTAGATCTGATATTCAGTTGATATGGCCATAGAGGTAGTTCAGATATTGACAGTTCAATGACAGGTAAATAACTCCTGTCATGATCCCCCTAGGCATCCCCCACATCCCTTCAACCTATTCTCTTCTCACAATTAGAAGTTAATGGGCTAATGCCTACCACTGCATCAGACTTCTAGGACCTCACCCATTTATTGCCCACGCCTTATTGATTATTAAATATATTTAATATCTCTTCTGAGCTATTCACTAAGTACAGAGTTTGCAAAACTCAAATGCCTCCAAAGGCCAGTAGGTGATGGAACTGAGTGAAGCCAGCTATGTGAAACCAGAGACTGTGCCACACTTGTGAGCACGTGTGTCACTTTAGAGGTCATTTACATACAGTGGCCAGTACTATTGGATTTTCAGAAAAGGAGTGAAAAATGTTTTAATGTAAGCTATAAGAAGGAACATAGTGAAAAGTGTGGTTTCAAAAAAATTCCCCTCCCCAAATAAAGTTTCTGTCCACAGCATTATTAACAATTCAGTGTACATAATCTGCAGCTGCTCCATGGCATTTAAATGACAGATTAGTAAATGCATGGTAGAGCCTCAGTTATTTTTCTAACATAGGTCACCACAAGAAGTATGTACACAACAGGTTTGATTAATATCCTCAATATTTCAGTAGTTATGGTGCCTTGAAAAACAAAACAAATTGGAGTCAAGACATTTTTTGACTAATTTTACCTAAAGTAACAATTATGACAGAATTAGAATAACCATCATTTGAAATTATTTCATTCAGGCAACCAACTATACGCTAAGCTACAAATAGGTGATTTTCCCCTGAAGTTTGAAAAGAAGGATCAGTCTCTGAAACACGTCTTCTGGTTTTCTATTTCTCTCAAATATCTGCTCCTGCAAAGTTCATCATTAAAGCTCTTTGAGAGAGATTATTTCAGACCCATACATGCTGTGTCTGGGACACAAGAACAGTCTTAAAGAGAATGTCCTACAGCTCACCCACCCCAGTGTGCAGGGCTGGAGCTCATGTATATGTACTTTGGCTCTCACCAGAAGTGGTGAACCTTAGTGCTCTGGGTCTTATTGTTTTAAGAGATATGATGTGAGCCAGGGTGCTTAATATGAACCACTGACAGATGAAATGATGGCTTATGAAAGAAAGTTAATGTAAAATATTAGCCCATGTGAGCTAGAATAATCAGTTGTTTTTATTGAAATGTTATGTGTTTGTTGCATTAGGAAAAGGAATTGGATTGGATACCCCTTTGTTCCCACATATCTTCAGTCTTCTTACTCTTAGCACTACTGGCTGTTTTTAGCGTGCTTGTTGCCTGTCTATCCTGTTAGAACATCAGCTCCACAAGGACAGGGAATTTGCCTGTCTTGTTCACTGTTATACCCACTCCATTTCCTAGGAAATGCCTAGAAATAGAAGGAACTCAGTAAATACTTCCTGGGTGAGTAAATACGCGAGAAAATTATTTGTGTGCATGGATAGTTGCAAAGATCACTATGGCATAAGCAGAGGCTTCCCCACTCGGGTTACAGCAGTGTGGTTCTTTGTTTGCAAACTGCAGTTACCAGTGGAAGCATCTGCTGTGATTTTTTTTAATCTGCTTCAGTTTATTTGAAGGGTTTCCTAAGAAGACACTGCTGATTTATGAAGCTATTGTCTCTCTACTTCAAACCCACCTTTCCATACTCAGCTTTAGGACACTGGGGCTAGGATGATAGCAAACAGAGCTTTGGCTCCCTGTGAGGCTCCTCTGAGGGGTAGGAACTGGATGCTTGCTGGGAGGCTGAGAAAGTGGGGGAGGGAGGGAGAAGTCCCTGTTCCTGGCAGCAGCATCCCCCAGCAACAATCACTCTCTTGGCAGCAGCAGTTGGTCTGGTTCTAGTCTCCATCTTCTTTCTACACTCTTTCTACAAAGTTACCCGTAGCAGCCAGGCTGTGCCCTCCCCTCAGAGATCTGGTCCAGGTCTGACAATGGCTCTACCAGGCATCTTCTCTGATTAGGGCAGCTTTCAGACAGCTGATTGCTCATTACGAACACCTGAGACAGGACCTCCATTTCTTCCCCTTATTCTACCTTCTCTATTTAGCCTAGCCAATTCCTCGTAACTGATTATAATTAATTTATAATAAATTTCATCTGTTATAATAATTAGTACACTTTCTAGTTTCCTGACCTGGACTCTGATGGATCATGTTCTTTATCCTACAGCTATGTGTGTTTCTGCAAATTCTATATTTCAAAGCTTTTAGCAATTCACAAACTCGCAGGAGTTCTTTTAATTTCATTTAAAATGATAGTGGGATTTCTTTTAATTTAAACATGTTTTTCTGTTGGTGGGTATTTAAACACATAAAACGAATAGAGGTTTACACAAAAGACAAACGCCCCAGTCTTACTTAATCAATTTTTAACACATTTCCATTGGATCAATGTTCTCTTACTTTCAAACTCCCTCTTTTTAAAAAATGCAAAACAGAAACCCCAATCGTTCATGAATTCTCAGAGCATCCCTTTCTGTGATAGGAGAAAAGCTTCCTATGGGTCTATAATCCTATCCCCGCACAGGTACAACACTTCTTTGTTTTTTCATGTGGAATATTTTGAGCAGGTTTCGGGAGGTTCGAATCTCAACAGACCACTTGCTTTTTTCCTGTGGCGTCTGCTCACTGCAAGAGGGGATGCTGACACATGGAGTTTGAGAACCACACTTTGAGAAGCTGTTCTTTCCTGCAGGGCAGAATTAGGGTAGCTTTCAGGCGGCTGATTGTTCATTAAGAACACCTGGGGTGGGACCAGAAGGAGGACAGAAAGTGCCATCTGCGATTGCAGAAATTCTTTGTAATTTTGCGATTGTGGCCACAGCAGGCTTTCTGTGGCAGAGCTGTTGACCTAAGGTTCAGAAACCAATTTGACTTTGCTAATGACAGCATTTTCTCACGATCTGCAAAAGGTGAAGAAATGATGCAGTGGGAAGATTGAGGCCATCAGTGTAGTGAGTTGCTTGACCTATAGAGACGTCATAAATTCATTTATCTTCCTCTCAGCGATGACTTTAACTCCTGTCTTTTGAGAGCCTCCTACTGGCTGTTTTTAGCGTGCTTGTTGCCTGTCTATCCTGTTAGAACATCAGCTCCACAAGGACAGGGAATTTGCCTGTCTTGTTCACTGTTATACCCACTCCATTTCCTAGGAAATGCCTAGAAATAGAAGGAACTCAGTAAATACTTCCTGGGTGAGTAAATACGCGAGAAAATTATTTGTGTGCATGGATAGTTGCAAAGATCACTATGGCATAAGCAGAGGCTTCCCCACTCGGGTTACAGCAGTGTGGTTCTTTGTTTGCAAACTGCAGTTACCAGTGGAAGCATCTGCTGTGATTTTTTTTAATCTGCTTCAGTTTATTTGAAGGGTTTCCTAAGAAGACACTGCTGATTTATGAAGCTATTGTCTCTCATTCAGGCAACCAACTATACGCTAAGCTACAAATAGGTGATTTTCCCCTGAAGTTTGAAAAGAAGGATCAGTCTCTGAAACACGTCTTCTGGTTTTCTATTTCTCCCAAATATCTGCTCCTGCAAAGTTCATCATTAAAGCTCTTTGAGAGAGATTATTTCAGACCCATACATGCTGTGTCTGGGACACAAGAACAGTCTTAAAGAGAATGTCCTACAGCTCACCCACCCCAGTGTGCAGGGCTGGAACTCATGTATATGTACTTTGGCTCTCACCAGAAGTGGTGAACCTTAGTGCTCTGGGTCTTATTGTTTTAAGAGATATGATGTGAGCCAGGGTGCTTAATATGAACCACTGACAGATGAAATGATGGCTTGAAGGAACACAGTGAAAGTGTGGTTTCAAAAAAATTCCCCTCCCCAAATAAAGTTTCTGTCCACAGCATTATTAACAATTCAGTGTACATAATCTGCAGCTGCTCCATGGCATTTAAATGACAGATTAGTAAATGCATGGTAGAGCCTCAGTTATTTTTCTAACATAGGTCACCACAAGAAGTATGTACACAACAGGTTTGATTAATATCCTCAATATTTCAGTAGTTATGGTGCCTTGAAAAACAAAACAAATTGGAGTCAAGACATTTTTTGACTAATTTTACCTAAAGTAACAATTATGACAGAATTAGAATAACCATCATTTGAAATTATTTCATTCAGGCAACCAACTATACGCTAAGCTACAAATAGGTGATTTTCCCCTGAAGTTTGAAAAGAAGGATCAGTCTCTGAAACACGTCTTCTGGTTTTCTATTTCTCCCAAATATCTGCTCCTGCAAAGTTCATCATTAAAGCTCTTTGAGAGAGATTATTTCAGACCCATACATGCTGTGTCTGGGACACAAGAACAGTCTTAAAGAGAATGTCCTACAGCTCACCCACCCCAGTGTGCAGGGCTGGAACTCATGTATATGTACTTTGGCTCTCACCAGAAGTGGTGAACCTTAGTGCTCTGGGTCTTATTGTTTTAAGAGATATGATGTGAGCCAGGGTGCTTAATATGAACCACTGACAGATGAAATGATGGCTTATGAAAGAAAGTTAATGTAAAATATTAGCCCATGTGAGCTAGAATAATCAGTTGTTTTTATTGAAATGTTATGTGTTTGTTGCATTAGGAAAAGGAATTGGATTGGATACCCCTTTGTTCCCACATATCTTCAGTCTTCTTACTCTTAGCACTACTGGCTGTTTTTAGCGTGCTTGTTGCCTGTCTATCCTGTTAGAACATCAGCTCCACAAGGACAGGGAATTTGCCTGTCTTGTTCACTGTTATACCCACTCCATTTCCTAGGAAATGCCTAGAAATAGAAGGAACTCAGTAAATACTTCCTGGGTGAGTAAATACGCGAGAAAATTATTTGTGTGCATGGATAGTTGCAAAGATCACTATGGCATAAGCAGAGGCTTCCCCACTCGGGTTACAGCAGTGTGGTTCTTTGTTTGCAAACTGCAGTTACCAGTGGAAGCATCTGCTGTGATTTTTTTTAATCTGCTTCAGTTTATTTGAAGGGTTTCCTAAGAAGACACTGCTGATTTATGAAGCTATTGTCTCTCTACTTCAAACCCACCTTTCCATACTCAGCTTTAGGACACTGGGGCTAGGATGATAGCAAACAGAGCTTTGGCTCCCTGTGAGGCTCCTCTGAGGGGTAGGAACTGGATGCTTGCTGGGAGGCTGAGAAAGTGGGGGAGGGAGGGAGAAGTCCCTGTTCCTGGCAGCAGCATCCCCCAGCAACAATCACTCTCTTGGCAGCAGCAGTTGGTCTGGTTCTAGTCTCCATCTTCTTTCTACACTCTTTCTACAAAGTTACCCGTAGCAGCCAGGCTGTGCCCTCCCCTCAGAGATCTGGTCCAGGTCTGACAATGGCTCTACCAGGCATCTTCTCTGATTAGGGCAGCTTTCAGACAGCTGATTGCTCATTACGAACACCTGAGACAGGACCTCCATTTCTTCCCCTTATTCTACCTTCTCTATTTAGCCTAGCCAATTCCTCGTAACTGATTATAATTAATTTATAATAAATTTCATCTGTTATAATAATTAGTACACTTTCTAGTTTCCTGACCTGGACTCTGATGGATCATGTTCTTTATCCTACAGCTATGTGTGTTTCTGCAAATTCTATATTTCAAAGCTTTTAGCAATTCACAAACTCGCAGGAGTTCTTTTAATTTCATTTAAAATGATAGTGGGATTTCTTTTAATTTAAACATGTTTTTCTGTTGGTGGGTATTTAAACACATAAAACGAATAGAGGTTTACACAAAAGACAAACGCCCCAGTCTTACTTAATCAATTTTTAACACATTTCCATTGGATCAATGTTCTCTTACTTTCAAACTCCCTCTTTTTAAAAAATGCAAAACAGAAACCCCAATCGTTCATGAATTCTCAGAGCATCCCTTTCTGTGATAGGAGAAAAGCTTCCTATGGGTCTATAATCCTATCCCCGCACAGGTACAACACTTCTTTGTTTTTTCATGTGGAATATTTTGAGCAGGTTTCGGGAGGTTCGAATCTCAACAGACCACTTGCTTTTTTCCTGTGGCGTCTGCTCACTGCAAGAGGGGATGCTGACACATGGAGTTTGAGAACCACACTTTGAGAAGCTGTTCTTTCCTGCAGGGCAGAATTAGGGTAGCTTTCAGGCGGCTGATTGTTCATTAAGAACACCTGGGGTGGGACCAGAAGGAGGACAGAAAGTGCCATCTGCGATTGCAGAAATTCTTTGTAATTTTGCGATTGTGGCCACAGCAGGCTTTCTGTGGCAGAGCTGTTGACCTAAGGTTCAGAAACCAATTTGACTTTGCTAATGACAGCATTTTCTCACGATCTGCAAAAGGTGAAGAAATGATGCAGTGGGAAGATTGAGGCCATCAGTGTAGTGAGTTGCTTGACCTATAGAGACGTCATAAATTCATTTATCTTCCTCTCAGCGATGACTTTAACTCCTGTCTTTTGAGAGCCTCCAAGGTGCAAGGCAGGATCCCGGGCACCAGATTCTTCACACACTTGTAGGGTAGGTATTATCATAAGAGCACTGATCATCAGTCTCGAGCTCATAAGTAAATGCCCCAGAACTGGAATGTGGTGGAGCTAGTCCTTAGTCAAATCTAGGGGTAAAGTCTGGTTGTTTTGACCTTTTTCCCCCTCCTTCCACCATAAAGCACAACATGGTCTCACATGGAAACCTGCAGGGCAATTCCCTTGCTTTACATGAATGAGGGCCAAATAAGATTTGTGTCTTTTACTGTGTCTAATCTCCCACGGTTTTCACAGCCTCTTTTAAATTTATATGACTTTTTCCATTTTCATAAAAAGATAGGATGCTATTTCTTATCTTTTTGGATCAATGTTATGGTATCGGTATTGATTCTTAAAGATGCCCCTTAGAGATTCAGCTCTGAAGCTATTGATCATTCAAAAATTCCTGCTTTATTTAATTTTCATGTCACTTCAGTCTTTGAAACTTTAGGCTTCACATTTCCTCCGTATGTAGCTTTCCAGAGGAAGACAGGGCTTCCTTTACTGTACTTCTAAAATTATGTAATTTGGGAGTGCTTTATTTGGCAAACATTGATGGAATATTTATACGTTTGCGAACAACGTGCAATTCTTATCACAATGTTACCTAAAATAGCTAACATAAAGGGTCTAATTTATAAATAAGAGAAATTAAAGCTTAGGGAGTTAACTGTTCAATGTAATTAAGTAGACTAACGGGTAGTAGAGCCGTGCCTCCAATCAAAGTCTATTCAAGGCCCAAAGCCTGTCTCCTAAACACTAACATCTATCTGCCCTTCGTGTCCACTGTTTTCTCACCATCAGCCAAAACTTGTCTCAGAGTGGTGGTTTGCAGAGCACATGCCTGGTGCCCTGGTGTCCCCTGTTTGTTCACTCCAGGGCCGGTGGTACCATCTTGATGCCTTCACATGCCTGTTCTAACTCTATTGTAACTGCTTATTTCTGTCACTCCAACTAGACAGGGTCTTTTCACTGTTTCATTCCAGCACTTGGCATAGTGAGTAGCACGTTGGTGTTTAACAAATATTTGTTAAGGAAATGGATGCATGATTCTGGGCTTGGCAAATACATGCTCAACTTTGCCTTCTGTGCCTACATCTACCTGGAGGAATTTCCATCTGCTTCAACCACCATCAAATCTCTCTAAACAAGCAAATGGTGGTTGTCAAGTTGGTGATGGATATTTGTTGTTGATTAAGGTGATAAACTGAGGTAGAGAAATAACTAATTTGATGATGTATAGGAGCAATGAGAAATGCTCTTGAGTGGATATTTTTATAATTTTACATTTTACTGGGATTTTATTGGCTGTCTTATCTTGTTGCTAATGGCATAAACCCAACTCACACTAGCTTAGCAAAATGTATAGTTGTAACTTTGGAAAATGGAGTGTAAAGCCGGCTTCAGATCCTAATGGATTCCAGAGCCAAACAATCTTATTCTGGTTTCTCTTGGTATGTCCCTTCTTCTCTCTTTATTTGCATGTGTCTCATACTGGGTTCATTTTGCAGAAAGGCTGTCACCATTTGACCAAAAGGGAGGACCAGGACAGAAGGACCATAAGCCAATGGTTTTCTTTAGTGTGCTGCCCACAGAAAGAGAATCACCTGGAAATTGGGTGAGAATGCAAATTCTTGAGCCCTATCCAAGACCTACTGAATCAGAAACTCCGACACCAGGAACTAGGACTCTGTGTTTTCACAAGCCCTCCACGTGGCTGTTGGATACACTACAATTTGAGATCTGCTTGACTAAGGGTAGGAATTGAGTTCTCAAATAAATTGGCTTTATCCAGTGACTTTCATGTACAGAAATAGAAGAACATGGGAGATACTAACAGCTCGAAATGAGGGATTATATGTGTGTGGAATTCCTCTGACGTGCAAGGCACTCACTTGAGTACCTAATTAATCTACCTTAATTATACTCTTATCTCTATTTTAAGAGATCTTCAAAAAGAAAAGGATTTGGAGGAGGTTTAGTAATAGATGATATTTACTAAATTTTACCTTTAAGACTGTCGGAGAGAAACCGGACGATGCTGGGGTCTCTGTTCCATCAGAGAAAAGCATTTGGGTTCAAAATCTCACATTTCTAGTACAACTTTGGGAACACTGTAACTTCCCAATTTTACCCTTTAGCACCAATCTTTTCCTCTACAGTGATTAGTAGTAAAATTGTTGAATGAAAAATTGTTAGTTAGTTTGGGGAGATAGCACAAAGAGGAAAAGGCTGGGGAGAACTGCAAACCACTTTGAAGCCAGCCTTGAGAAATAGGAATCTCCACAGATGAAAATGGAAGTCAAGGCTCTGAGGAGGGGGCACA
>NW_012104065.1:1436104-1438620 GCF_000951045.1 Mandrillus leucophaeus
GAACAACGTGCAATTCTTATCACAATGTTACCTAAAATAGCTAACATAAAGGGTCTAATTTATAAATAAGAGAAATTAAAGCTTAGGGAGTTAACTGTTCAATGTAATTAAGTAGACTAACGGGTAGTAGAGCCGTGCCTCCAATCAAAGTCTATTCAAGGCCCAAAGCCTGTCTCCTAAACACTAACATCTATCTGCCCTTCGTGTCCACTGTTTTCTCACCATCAGCCAAAACTTGTCTCAGAGTGGTGGTTTGCAGAGCACATGCCTGGTGCCCTGGTGTCCCCTGTTTGTTCACTCCAGGGCCGGTGGTACCATCTTGATGCCTTCACATGCCTGTTCTAACTCTATTGTAACTGCTTATTTCTGTCACTCCAACTAGACAGGGTCTTTTCACTGTTTCATTCCAGCACTTGGCATAGTGAGTAGCACGTTGGTGTTTAACAAATATTTGTTAAGGAAATGGATGCATGATTCTGGGCTTGGCAAATACATGCTCAACTTTGCCTTCTGTGCCTACATCTACCTGGAGGAATTTCCATCTGCTTCAACCACCATCAAATCTCTCTAAACAAGCAAATGGTGGTTGTCAAGTTGGTGATGGATATTTGTTGTTGATTAAGGTGATAAACTGAGGTAGAGAAATAACTAATTTGATGATGTATAGGAGCAATGAGAAATGCTCTTGAGTGGATATTTTTATAATTTTACATTTTACTGGGATTTTATTGGCTGTCTTATCTTGTTGCTAATGGCATAAACCCAACTCACACTAGCTTAGCAAAATGTATAGTTGTAACTTTGGAAAATGGAGTGTAAAGCCGGCTTCAGATCCTAATGGATTCCAGAGCCAAACAATCTTATTCTGGTTTCTCTTGGTATGTCCCTTCTTCTCTCTTTATTTGCATGTGTCTCATACTGGGTTCATTTTGCAGAAAGGCTGTCACCATTTGACCAAAAGGGAGGACCAGGACAGAAGGACCATAAGCCAATGGTTTTCTTTAGTGTGCTGCCCACAGAAAGAGAATCACCTGGAAATTGGGTGAGAATGCAAATTCTTGAGCCCTATCCAAGACCTACTGAATCAGAAACTCCGACACCAGGAACTAGGACTCTGTGTTTTCACAAGCCCTCCACGTGGCTGTTGGATACACTACAATTTGAGATCTGCTTGACTAAGGGTAGGAATTGAGTTCTCAAATAAATTGGCTTTATCCAGTGACTTTCATGTACAGAAATAGAAGAACATGGGAGATACTAACAGCTCGAAATGAGGGATTATATGTGTGTGGAATTCCTCTGACGTGCAAGGCACTCACTTGAGTACCTAATTAATCTACCTTAATTATACTCTTATCTCTATTTTAAGAGATCTTCAAAAAGAAAAGGATTTGGAGGAGGTTTAGTAATAGATGATATTTACTAAATTTTACCTTTAAGACTGTCGGAGAGAAACCGGACGATGCTGGGGTCTCTGTTCCATCAGAGAAAAGCATTTGGGTTCAAAATCTCACGTTTCTAGTACAACTTTGGGAACACTGTAACTTCCCAATTTTATCCTTTAGCACCAATCTTTTCCTCTACAGTGATTAGTAGTAAAATTGTTGAATGAAAAATTGTTAGTTAGTTTGGGGAGATAGCACAAAGAGGAAAAGGCTGGGGAGAACTGCAAACCACTTTGAAGCCAGCCTTGAGAAATAGGAATCTCCACAGATGAAAATGGAAGTCAAGGCTCTGAGGAGGGGGCACACTGCCTGTGTTCCTTGTGCCTCCAGGAATAGAGGAGGGGTCCCAGGGACTACAAAGAATCTCCAGGGACCTCAGTTTCCTCAGAAGTAGTGGCAAGTCACTTCAGAATGTTATGCATTATCTGTCTTTTCAGATTTTAATCATCTTTTATGTTTGCTTCGTCCTTAGTTGAAAAAATAATATTTCTCATGTAGGGCTAATGGAATTGTCTTTCTGGGGTCATAGAAACAAGGTTGTCAGAATATCTCTTCAAGACAATCGTGTCAGTGACCACAGCTTGGCAATTCCTGAGCTAGATATAAAGGTAGCAAGAACAGCACTATTCACAGTAACAAAGACATGGGATCAACCTAAATGTTCATCAGTGATAGACTGGAAAAAGAAAATGGTGTGGATATACACTGTAGAATACTATGCAGCGATAAGAAGGAATGAAATCATGTCTTTTGCAGGGACATGGATGGAGCTGGAAGCCATTATCCTTAGCAAACTAATGCAGGAACAGAAAACCAAACACTGCATGTTCTCACTTATAAGTGGGAGCTGAATGATGAGAACACATGGATACATCGGGGGAACAACACACACTGGGGGCCTGTTGGAGGACGGGAGGAGGGAGAGCATCAGGAAGAATAGCTAATCAATTCTGGGCTTAAAACCTAGGTGATGGGTTGATCTGTGCAGCAAACCACCAGGGCACACATTTACCTATGTAACAAACCTGTACAGCCTGCACATGTATCCCTGAACTTAAAATAAAAATTGAA